>NC_092877.1:80598864-80791364 GCF_028372415.1 Notamacropus eugenii | reverse complement strand
AGGAGGAGGAACTGAAGTGGGGAGATACACATGGTAGAGAGACCAAGCAGCAAGTTATTTCAATAGTTCAGGAGTAAAGTGATGAGGCCTGCATCACAGTGGTGGCAGTGGAGTACAGGAGAAATGATTTAAAAAAAAAAAAGATAAAATTGATAGTTCTGAACAAGAGATTAGATTTAGGGAGAGTGGGGTAGTGAGAGAGAGCCACATGACTTGAGTCTGAACTTGATCCTTGCTCTATAGTCAGACTAGGACCCACCTCCACCCTTCCCCCTAGTATGCCACAGCTAGGTACAAATGACCTCTTAAAATACACACTATACCTATGACTGGGAACTGGCTAGTGAATTGAGTTTCTAGTTGGCACCTGTTGCTGAATCGTACAAAAATGTATGTACCTCTTCTTGGCACAATGTACAGTCTCTTCCTGAGAGAGGGAGCATGGGTTGTCCTGACCAGACACCACCTACAGTATCCACAGTGACTATCTCCTCATACTGACCCAGATTGGAAAAATTACTCATTTTTCTTAGATTTGCCTATCAGAATTTCATCTGTTGTATTTCATATTGAATGTGTTTGTCCTTCGTTGCCGAAGAAGACTATGCCACCAGAGAAATAATGATATGACTTGCACTTGACTTTGTTTTGAGTGAGGGAGGGCTATGCAGGTCACCAGCCTCACTTCTTCTCCAGAGCCGTCTGAATCCACTGGCCAGATATTCATCAGGATGAGTGGAGATGACCCAGGATGAGGCAGTTGGGGTTAAGTGACTTGCCCAAGGTCACACAGATAGTGAGTGTCAGGTGTCTGAGGTGAGATTTGAACTCAAGTCCTCCTGACTTCTGCGCTGGTGCTCTATCTACTGCACCACCTATATCTATTTGGAAAAGTTAGTAGGGAGAGGTTAGGAGCTCTCAGTACTTCCTGCTATATCCCATCTTGACTTCATTCATCCTACACATTTCCTTATATTGACATATATACCTAGAGTTTACAAACCATCAGTCCCTAGTTAAATTATTTTTCTCATGGCTATGGGAAAGTGCATTGCTACCTGAGCACAGAATATTAACTTCCCGCTCATCAGAATGGAAGAGGAATGAAAATATACTGCAAAAATAAGCAGCTATTTGGATAACGAAAGTAAAAATTTTTTTTTAAAAAAAAGAGGATTAGCTTAGGTATATTCAGTAGCAGAAATATGGTCCTGTTATAATATTTTAATGCCCATAATGAAGTTGGCATTTATAATTAATCATAAAAATAAAGTTCAATGGGATTTAGATCTATTATGAAACTGGCATAACTTAATTTCTTCTAATAACTCTTCTTTTTTTTCTTCTTCAGAGCAAATATTTGATGTCCCCTAGGCTTTATTCCAGCTCACTTCTCATTTCTTCCCAATATACTGTTCTGGTAATAATGCATCATACAGAATAAGTTTAATTTTTTTTTAATTGTTCAGTAACATGCACTTTTCTTTTCATCTAGGCCAAAGGACTTGATTCTTTCTAAGGAAGCACAGCTGGCAGCTTGATGGAGAGATCCCTGTGTCTGCAGGCCTGGAACCAGAAAGAAAAAAAGTTCAAATTCAGCCTCAGAGGGGCTCAAAGGGCATTAAACTAGCTGTGTCACCTAGGGCATATCATTTTCTCTGCCTCAGTTTCCTCAACTGTGAAACGGCATCATATTGATACTTTTCAGGGTTATTGTAAGGATCAAATGAAACAATGTTTGTAACAATTGCTTAGCACAGTACCTGGCCCATAGCAGACATACTAGAAAACACAAGAGTTAAAATTTCCCTGAACCCTTTTTGATGAAGTCCTTAAGATTTTGCCCTTTGGGTTTGCGCAGCTTTTCCCTGATCTAATGGATTCCTTCTGATCCTCTCCTGATTACTTTGGCTTTAATTCTTCTTTTCTCACTATTTTTCTGGAAAATAAGAATGATAAACAAAACAAAAGGAAAAACCACTAAATATAGCAGGGAAACTGCTTATACAAACAAGACAATTCTTTATTTGATTTTTTTTTAAAATGCTAAGTAAATGCTACTCCTCCATGCAATAAAAATAAAACAATGCAGCTTAGCAAAATGGAGTGAATGGGAAATACTACTCAACCAAAAATTCTAATTTATTAACAATCACCTTCCCCACAACCCAGATTTTCTGGGTAGTAGGAACATGGTCTGATGAGGTGGGCAATAGTTATGGGTCTATCTCTCCTTTTCAGTTTAGAATTATGGACTCTGGCACTGTCCTGCATATCAAAACAAGCCTCTTGTCTGCAGAGTGGCCTTTCCCTTCTTCTTTCTGGTTCCAGCATCTCTCCTCTTCAATGCTTCTCTGAGGAAGGTGTGACATTGATTCCAATTAGATATAGCAACAGTGCTGGTTAGGAGAATGAACATTTACATGGGGCAAGAATCGGAAGTGCCATTTTCAATTCAATTCAACAAATGTTTTCTTAAGCTTTTTGGTTAGGCTGCAAATAGTCTGTTGCTATGATATCAATAGTGTAAGATAGACAATTGCTCTGATAATGGGGCTGGAATTTTCAGGGAAAACACACGGGTATAGAAATATTGTAACCCAGAGGGATGCTTATGCTTTTCAACTTTTTGAAAATGAATAAGATTATAACATTTAGTTGGAACTGTCCTCTGAGATCTGGAAGAAACCTCAGACATGTCATCTTTTCCAACTCCCTCATTTTGCAAATGGCAAAACTGAGTCCCACTGAGGTTAAAATATTTCCCCATGTCTCATGAAACCATAGAACTAGAATTAGAAGGAAAGAAACGATCATTTATTAAATATCTATTATGTGACAAGCACTGTGCTTATTATTATGTTAGTCCTTCCTTCCCAAAGAGGACCATGACATCAAGATGATGACATGAGTTGCAGTTAACTTCGATTTGAGTGATGGAAGGTCACCAACCTCACTTTCTTCTCCTGAGCCATCTAGGTCCAGTGGCCTGACATTTATCAGGAAGAGGAGAGATGGTCCTGGATGCAATGGGAGGCCTTGGCCCTTTTAGGATAAGGTCTTATCACCTCACTTTAACGGAAATATACTCATTCAAAGAATAGGTTTCTTTAAGTAGTTACTCAAGGGGTGACCCCTTTAATAAAAAAAAAAAAATAAAACTGGGAGGGGAAGACCCTTCAGGGTTTCTGGGTAAAAGAGAAAGATTTACTATTTGGTAATTAGCACTTTACAAACAACTCCGGGAGGTAGGCGCTCTTATTATCCTCATTTTATAGTTGAGGAAGGAAGCAATTAAGTGACTTGCACAGGATTTCACAACTAGTAAGTATCAGATGGGATTTGAACTCAAGCCTTTGTAAATGCAGGACAAGTACTCTATCCACTGTACCATTTGCCTGCCTAAAAGGATCTTAGAGTCTGTCTTGCCCAACTTCTTCCTTTTGTAGCTCAATTCTGAATCCCAGAGATGTTAAGCAACTTGGCTAAGAAGTAGCGAAGCCAGAATTTAAACTCAAGTCTTGAGACTCCAAATTTAATGTATTTTCTGCTATACTAGGCTTCCTTTGATGAAGGACAGAGCTAGGATTAAAACCCAGGCTTTCTAGTTAGAAGTTCCATGCTCTTTCCTCTTTAACACCTTCTCTCTCATCATTTAAAAAATATTTTTCTTCCATTGTATTTTTTGTGATCTAAATTCTACTTCTGGTTGAGAAGATGGTTAGATGGGTCCAGAGAAATAAATGAATGGATGGATGGATGGATGGATGGATAGATGGATGGATGGAAAGATGATAAAGAGATAAATATATCATATACACACATACATTTATCAATAATTAAATATTAATTCAATCAATATTAAACCTTTGATATATGTTTCCAATGTAATTTCAAGCAATTGTTAGAGGAGGAAGTTCTAGAATATGTGAAGATGTAAAAAAGGAAACCAAAGGACATTTCTGATCCATTACATCTCTATTGTTGAGATGTTGAGATTTCCAGGTCTCTATCTTCATGTTAGAACATTATGGGGATATTCAGGACTGTGTCTGGAATCAGGATTCCTCACTAACTCCACTGCTGGCATTTATTTCCACATCTGGAGATTTTTCTCTACATACACAGGCATGCTAGTGGTTGGCTGGCTTCTTTGTTCGATAAAGAGATAGAGTTTTATGTTTCAGTCATGTCTTTCAGAAACTGCAGAGCTTACAGCCATATAGTAGGAAAAATTATTTGTTCTCAAGGGGAAATGCTGTCAAAGGGCACCTAATCTGTGACATGCCAGGCTAAGCAAAGCTTAGAAAAAATGTAAGAGTAAGGTAGCTATTAAGTGTCAATTAAAAAAGAAATAACAACACATGCCAACACTGGAGTTTAAACCTCTGGAGGCAGTTTTGCCTTCATGTTCTGTTTAATTAAATCAGAACTATTGATGTAATTTCTAAAGCCACAATTATAGTGCACCATTTTGTTTTCAGTTCCTTTTTTGTGGCAAAAGGGGTATAAGCCAGGGCTAGCCACTGTCTGCATCATTCAGCTGATTTCTTATTAAGTGAAACCTCTAATCCACTTAATTAGAGGAAACCACTATGTTCTTGTTTGTCCCTTCAGGGAAGACGTGCCTGAGATGCATATTACGATATTTTCACTGTCCTAGGTCATCCAGGTTTCTTCCTTTCCCTTTTGGCATTCCTGTACTGTTACCTCATCTTCAAGGATACAGAAGTAATTGAATTAATACTGAATTCCTGACCTTGAATTATCAATACCTAAGAGAAAGGATTTCTAGGTGTCTAGTTAGTTTATTCCTGAAAGAAAGGAGGGGAAAAGACTGACATTTAATATTACATACTTTATAGAGAGGAGAATAAAAAAAAAACCAAATACATTGAAAGAATTAAAAAGATGAACAATACTTGTGAACATCAGTAGGGGCACAATGATAAATAGCCTATTGATCTTTAATATGTAATTTCTATAGTATGTTTGGTCCCCAAAAGGCAAATAGGATCTGAGAAAGGATAGAGACAACATGGTCTAGAGAATAAAAGCTTGGAGTAAGTGAGTGAGAAAATTGTTTTGTTGTTGTTCTGGTCTGGTAGTGATTGTGACCAGGAAAACATCATTTAAGCCTCTGGGTTCCTCTTATTCCATTTTCCTTCTTAATAAAAAGATGATTGCAATATTTTATTTTTCCATTATTAAAAAAATGTGTGTGTTCTTCCTTCGTTGCTGAAGAAGACCATGCCATCAGAGAAATGATGACATGACTTGCACTTGACTTTGTTTTGAGTGAGGGAGGGCTGTGTAGGTCACCAGCCTCACTTCTCCTCCAGAGCCGTCTGAATCCAGTGACTGGATATTCTTCAGGATACCTGGAGATGACCCAGGATGAAGCAATTGGGGTTAAGTGACTTGCCCAAGGTCACACAGATAGCCCATTAAAAAAAAGTAAAATCAGGTAAGAGGGAAAATACTGTTATTTCCCTTTTGCCTTTGCAAATCATTTTCTGTGTTTGCTTTGGGGTTCCCCATATGGAGAAAAGGATTTGTATTGCTTTCCTGACTTTGTCACACTTGAGCAGAGAGGATTACTTTGTTACCTAGAAGTCTTTAAAATAACTCTCTGAAGTACATGCTAATGACTTTTATTAATATTAAAGCAGTTTAAACAAATGTTCCTGATTGTCTTTATTCAGATGATAATGAAGAGACTTTTAGAAGCAAAAATGTACGGTTTTGATTTTCTTTGTTAAAGTCATAAATTTGAAAGAAAAAAAAGGGCATGCATCCTAAATAGAAGCCAAATCCCACAATTCTGTGACAATATAAAATAATGACATTATGATATACTTCATTGTATAGCAATAATACTTATAAATTCAAGCTTGTATAATGTAAAAATTGGGGGAAACCACTTTTGCATTCTTCCAGAATTATTAGGCATCTCAGGCTGTGCTTCATTAAGTGTGATGTATGACTTAATTTCTTGTTGTGGGAGTTACAGTCAATGTGTTCCCATTTTTAGGTAGTTTGAATCATTTCCTCCAATAGGAGGGGGAGCTATGAGTATTCAAAAATTATACCAGCAGAGATCAAACTCCTGAAATTCTGTAAGGCTGGAAAGGATCTGAGTGTAGGCTTCGCACCAGACTGATTTCTACAATCCAATAACCAGCTTAACTGAGGACAGTGACAATCACAGTCAGCAAATTTACCCCTATTAAGCAACAACAAAATACAAAATGGATATTATTACTATGATGCATATTTCCCCATTGATAGTAGTACAGTGGCAGAAATGGATGAAAAGTATGCTAAGAATTAAAGTTTTTAGACACTTCCCAACAAAAAATTGATTGAACTTTTACTAATTGAAATGTGATATTCTTGATAAGCTTTGTGGGAAACAAAAGAAGGACTTCTGTTTCCACAGGGGAGTTACATGATATATTGAAAATGATGTGAAATTTGGATGTGTAATCAAATCCTTACTCTACTATTTTCTATCTGTGTGATATTGGGCAGGTCATTTTATCTGTCTTATTACCTGTTTCTTCACCTAAATAATCAGGTTAGAAGAGATGACTTCTGAAGTTGCTTTCAGCTCAAAATGTATGATCCTATGGCTTGAACTATACCAACGCTGGCATTCTGCTTATACATAAAGCTAGTCTTTTATTAAGGTCTTAAGGTATTCCTGAATCTTAAGGAAAGCCAGTGAAACCAAAGGCTGGGGGTAAAGGGACAGAGTAGGTCAGGTATGCAGGACAGCCAGGATAAAAGTATAGAGAGAGGAGATATAATATTAGGTATGAGGAACAGAATGTTGGTGAGGATAGTTGAATTTCAGAGTATGTGTAAAGAAGGAAGATAACAGGAGAGACAGAAAGGGGTAGAATTATGAAAAACCTTATATACCAACAGGGGATGTTATATTAAATGCTAGAAATAATAGGAAACAACTGGACTTTAATGAGTATATGGTAGGGGGGTGGAAGGGGAAATTGGGAGGACATGGTGGGGGGAGATAAGGTCATGCTTCTCTTTTAAGAAAATCATCTTGGCAAGTGGGTGGAGGATGGATTTTAGCATAGTCCAAGTGAGGTGATGAAGGGCTGAACTAGAGTTGTAGCTGTGTGAGGATAGAAAAAAGGATTACATTATTTTCTAGAATGGTTCAGCCAATTATTCTGAAATTAATGGAGTATTATGCTATCTACTGCCAAGAGCCACCATATTCATATATGATAATTTTTTCCTCTCTGTTTAAAAAATACATAACTTCTCTCTTGAGATGCCATTCTAAATAGTTCTAGCTAGTTAGCCTAGTCAATGTATAATTTTTTGTCAAGTGTTTATGACTCTATCAGAATATGTACTGTATAATATGATATCATATAATAGGATATGATATAATATAATGCAACACAATATAATACACATCCTGTCCATTGATCTTCTCCCACAATACCCTGTTCTGCTATCTCATCATGACGTGGAGCTATGGAAGCAACCTTGTGTAATGACAAGCTATTTTTAATGGCAAAAATGCTATTTTTGTTCTAGATAATCAAGTACCTCTGATTGAATCTTGCCTTTGATTCATTAAGAGTCTTTAACCAGAAACAGTGTGTGTGTGTGTGTGTGTGTGTGTGTGTACATATTTTGTAGAGAGAGTTTTTACCAATCAGACATGCAAATAGGCTGTAACCAATCAGATACATGTGCGCTCTGGCCAATCAGATGCTAAGTAAAACTGTATATAAACAGAGCCAGAGCTGAGAGAGAACTAGATGTGAAGAGAGCCATCATGGAATGGGAGAGCTAGCGTTGAGAAGAAGAAAACTGAGAGAGTTCTGAGAGCAGAGAGGAAGACCTCTGATAGAGGAGAGGGAGGACTCTGAGAGTGGAGAGGAAAACCTATCTATTGATTTCTCAGACACAAGTCCTGTCTGTTGGTTTTCATGAGTGAATTGAGATAATGGTCCTAGTGGTGTGTGTCAGTATTGTTGTTGCCCTACTGAGCTTTGTTTTCCCAGAGACAGAAACTGTGGAGTGGCTCAGTCCCATGAGCTGAGACATGGAGCAGGAGCAGAGGGGTGCCTACATGTGAATCCAGGTGAGAGGCAGGAGTGGACAGCCCACAGAGGAAGAGCCACAGGACTTGGAAGTTAACCTCGACTTAAGATGAAAGAGGACTTTACTTGGACCAGACATTGTTCTTACTGGGACCTAGGGATGGACAATGTGGTATTTTGAAAAAGGACTTTACTTGGATACTTGATATTAAGGATGTTACTATTGTTATGAGATATATATTGATTGAATGATATGTTTTACTTAAGGATGTTGCTAAATATCATGCTTTACTTTGATGAACAATGTTTAGTTTGTTACTGAACAGAGGGTTTACCATACTATGCCGTTAGACCCTTGAAATCATTCACAGCCAGTAGTCCTCAGGTGTGCTGCTGTGACTGACTTTATACCTTGGCTAACCAAATGTATTCTAGCAGAGTATAAACCCTGACAGGTTCTATCAAATAGTAGGAGTTAAGAATGGTTCAGGGGAAAGTGGACTCCATTTGAGAAAGCACATTGCTCATTAAGGGGTTATTTATGGAGTTTTCCTTAATCATTTCTGTTGGGTTCCCTGTAGAGCCCTGAAGCTGCCTTTTCTAAATGTGCCTAACTTCTCCTTGGTTTCTGATGAGGACACTGCCATAAGCTATTTTAGGGAGACTGTTAGGATATTGACTAGAAGTCAAAAACTTCTAACCTTTCAATATTTACAAGACTGTTCTTTATTCATGGGGGAAGAGGATATAGTAGATGGAGAACTGCCTATCCACCCCCCAAAACCCCACCCCAATCAATTTTCTCTCAAGAGGATGACTATTGTTACTCTTTTGGCTTATCAATTAAATGTTTGAATCTATCTATCCATTGTAATATACATATACATATATGTATACACACACACATACACAAATATGTTGTGTGTGTGTTTGTGTGTAATATTAAGGACATTTCAGCTTCCATTTGAATTGTCTTAGGAAGATTCTAAAGATTACCTGGCAGGATAAGATAGCAGACATTGAGATGCTTACTTGAACTAAACTGCCAAGCTTCAAACTCTGCTTCAGAAGAGTGCAACTTCGATGGACTGACCACATTGTTTGCATGCAAAACACACGCTTACAAAAAGACTATTTTATGGAAAACTCACACGGTGCAAGCATTCATGTGGTGGTCAGAAGAAACAATACAAGGACACTCTCAAGGTCTCTCTTAAGAACTTTGGACTTCATTGTATGACATGAGAGACACTGGCAGAGGACCACTCAGCATGGTATGCCCACATCAGAGGTACTGTGCTCTATGAGCTAAGCATAATTGAGACAGCTCAAAGGAAATGCAGTGTCACAAATTTGGAGTATCCACCTCAAATGTTGACGTGAACTATTTGTGCCCAACCTGTGGTAGAACATTCCAAGTTTATATCAGTCTGATCAGCCACTGTCAGACACATTGAAACTTTATTAGCATAGTGATGTCATTTTGGTCCTCTTCAAGAATGAAGGACAACAACCATAATATTAAAGACATTTCAGCTAAGTGGAATAGGAAGGAGGTTGGGATTTGGCTGAAGTCTTATATACATATATATACATATATATGTGTATATATATATATATATATATATATACATACATGTATGTGTTTATATTTAGAATGTGTTATAATCAATACCAAATGATAATATATTATATTCATATAATATTACATGTAAAGATACATATATAATCATACATGTACATCATAGATGACTTGTGATCTCCATAGTTGGAAGGAACATTCAAATTATGTCATAGAGTCCTTTGAATATTTGAATGTGTATGTATTGTGTACATGTAAATCTATATATGATGTTTGAGTATTTTTAATTTTCATCCTTGTCTAGAAGGCTAAATCTTGGAATAAATTATTCCCCCACACAACACTAAGAAATTTCAGTGCTGCTAGAGTCTCTCGGTAAAAACTCAATAGTAAATCAATGAAAGCTAACGCAAGGCACATTGATCACTTAATGTACAGAACAACCATTTCCCCTTCTTCCATCTTACTGGAGACAGTTAAAAAGAAATTTCTACCATTTTGAAAGGCTGGCTGTTGAGGTCCGAAAAATTTGTGATATTTCTCCAATCAGTTAGTAGGCACAACAACAAGAATTACTATTTAGAAAGAACAGTTTTGTTTTCAGTGGTTCAAATAAATATCCTGATCATCAAAGCTTATTTCCCCTTATTAATCTAAAAGGTAAAAGCTTTGTTTTCCCTTAGCTTTAATTAGATCAAGTTGCTCATAAAACAAAGTGTTGGCAATGAGCTTCCATGTACAAATTTATTTTTAGCTATCTTCAGAACTGAAGCTTTCTCATGTTTGGAATTTATCACTGACTCCTAAAGTTAGGCTGGCAGAGACCCTAGAGATCACCCAGTCCATCCTCCTTATTTTGTACATGTGGAAACTGAATTCTAGAGGCAGGGAGGTGTCTTAGTAGATAGTGGGCATGAGTTAGTCAGGGAAGACCTAAGTTCAAATTCTGTCAGACAATTTTTAGCCATCTACTTTGGGTCAAGCCATTTAAGTTCTCTCAACTTCTCTCATCATTTTTAAAATGGATATTGTAAATGTAAATGTAAAATGGATATTTACTTCACTGAGTGGCTGGAAGGATTAAACTAACCTATATGGGCTGGGTCTAACAGCAGTCCATTTTTTTTAACCATTGTCAGTTTTATTTTACCTTAATATACATTTATACAGGTGATAATAAAAATGCTCTCACACAACAGTTCAATGAGTTTTTCCCTAGTTTCCAGAAGAATGCATGCTGTTACCAATGAGAGGTAGAAACACAGTATTAAAGACCTAAAAATACAAAAATTATATAAATAAACATTCAAATTAACTGTTGGAATTTCATACAGATAAATAAGGTAAAAATTACATTACTTTGTCAAAGTGAAGAGGAACTCATGACTTTCATCAGTACACTAAAACGCTATCGATGCCAGAGCACTGTACAACTTTGTCAAAGAGTTCAGACCATGTTATCTAAAAAGGATTAAAATGATTTTGTTCTGGAGTATGGTTTATTCCAGTATTCAAGCAGTTAAGTAACCGAAACAAAATAAAATACAATATTGGAACCATTTCCAGAGGAGTCTTCAGGTAACTTGCCTAAACACTCCAGGCCTTACCATTTGGTAAGCTGTAAGAATTGATCTTGAAATGAAAAGTGCCCACCCAGGTGGGGGAGCCCCCACCCCTTTAAGAAAAACAAACCTGATTTTTCATAAACTTGATGTAGAAAGCCCACATCACTAACAAGCATCTAGATGACCAACCTTGGTTCAGGCCTAACAGCAGTCCATTCTTGCACAGGTACAAACTAAGGTCAGCAACTTAAAAGCTCAAACCAAAGAATAAGAAAGTAGACTTTGTCCAGATTGCTACCTTGGTAACACTGAAAGTCTGAGATCCTGAAATAATACAATACTCAATAACCTGATAACCACAACATGATCAACCCAAACCTTCCATCCTGAAGATCAACAGAGCCCGGCCCTTGACATCAAGTCATCCTGTAAGGAGATAGTAGGCTAAATGAGCAAGCAAACAAATCAAAAGAATCTCACCATAAAGAGCTATTATGGTGGAAAAGAAACTCAGGAAACTAATCTAGAAGAAGAAAATGTCTCCAAAATATTGAAAGCCTCAAAGAAGTCCCCCACAGCTGGGAAACAAATTTGACTAGAACTCCTACAAGAGATGAAGCAAAAGTTTAAGAAAGTGAAATTGTTATTTTTTTCTTTTTTTTAATAAATGGAATGAAAGGTGTAGGAAAAATTAGAAAAGAAAGAGAGTTCTGGAAGAAAGAATTGGCAAAGGAATTAGCTTGGTACAAAAGGTAAAAACAAAAATAAAATCTTTGCCTAAGATGCAAACTCCTTGAAAATTAGAATGGAACAAAGAGAAACCTATGATTCCATGAACTCACAAGAAGTAGTATAATAAAACCAAAAAACTAAAGAAGAAAAAAGAAAAAAAATAAGGAATCTCATTGTAATAGCAACTGACTCAGAAAATAATCAAGGAGAAAATTTTCAGAATCATTATATTGTCTGAATACCATGATGATGAAAAGGTTAGACTTTCTATTTCTAAAGATCATAAAAGAGGGCTAACCAGAGATCTTAGTGACAGATTTCAACATAGAAATGGGAGTCTACTGGTCAGCTTCTGAAAGAAGCCCCAAAATAAAAACTCTGAGGAACATCATAGCCAAAGTAGAGAGCTTCTAGGTCAAAGAAAAACGAATTGCAAATACAAAACAAAAGAATTCAAATACTGAGGAGCCATATCACTATCACATTTTATCAACCACCAGAGAGCAAACATTTTAAGTGAATCCTGTGTATCAGGCACTTTTCTATCTAGAGAGGATATAAAAAGAGGCAAATGACAGAATAAGATATTATTGGAAGCAAAAGAATTAGGTTTACAGTCAAGAATAATCGACCCAGTAAAACTTAGCATAATGCCAAAGGGAAGAAAATGGATCATTAATGAAATCAAGGACTTCCAAGCATTGCTAACAAAGAAACCATAGCTACATAGAAAGTTTGAAGTGTAAAAATAGTAGTTAAGCAAAATATAAAAAGGCAGACATGAATAAATAGTGATAAGGATTAAATCAACAAGGATAGACTACTTACATTTAAACAGGAGATGATGCATGTGCTTTCTGAGTCTTGATGCCATCACATATTATAGAGGGGAGTCCAATTAGAAAAAGCTTAGGAATGATTATATTATGTCTTCATGATCTTCAGAAAAGAATTGAAAGGGAAGAAAAGGAAATATATTGGGAAACAGGGAGGAGGTTACGAAAAATTATTTTAACCAGTCAGGGCACGCAAGGAGACATCTATACACAGAAGAAAGAGGGAATTGAGGATGCAACATTTGAATTTCATTTTCACATGAACTAGTCAAAAGAAGGAAGAATACACGGAGACTGGGGTACAGAAATACATTTTATTCAGTTGAAAAATAGAAGGAAACGGGAAGAAGGTGGGAGGGGAAATTAGAGGAACAATAGGTTAAGTAAGGAAGGAGTTATTCCTAAGCAAGATATATTCTAAGGATGTACAAAATTATTTACAGGTATTTTTAAAGTGGCAAAGACTAAGAATCTGAGGGGCTATCCAGAAATTGGGGAATCAATAAACAAGACATGCTATATTAACATCGTGGAATACTATTATGTTGAACTATTATTAGTATTGGGCAGATAGGTGGTGCAGTACATCGATTACTGAGCCTGGAGTCAGGAGTGTGCAAGTTCATGTGAGTTCAAATTAGGTCTCAGACATTTACTACCTGTGTGACTCTTAGAAAGTGACTTAGCCCTATTTGCCTCAGTTTCCTCATGTGTAAAATAAATGGAAAAAGGAAACAGCAAATCACGCCAGTATTTTTTGCTAAGGAAACCTCAAATGGGGTCATGGAGATTCAGACATGTCTAAAATGACTGAGCAACAACAAATTATTAGAAATGAACAACCAGGATTATGAAGGACTAATGATGAAACATGCTACCTACATCCTGATAAAGGTGAAGGACCCAGAGCACATGATGAGATAAACATTTTTTTTATATGCTCAATGTGGAAAGTTGTTTTGATTGACCATATGTGACTGTAAAGGCTGTTGTTTTTCTTCTGGTCTCAATTACCACGGGAGGAAGAACTTGGGTAGGATAGTGAGGCCAATCCTGGCTTATTAAAACAAATAAAATATTCTATTTTATGAGGGAAAAAAACTATATTAATGTTTGGATTTAAATGGCTTGTCCAAGGTCACATAGGTAAAAAATAGTATGGCTGTCATTTGAACCTGGATTCTGTAGTGCCTAAGACAATACATATTTTACCATTTTAATTTGCCTCAGTAACTGTGGTCTTCCTTCCTTCCTTCCTCCTTCCTTCCTTCCCTCCTTCCTTTCTTCCTTTCTTCCTTCTTTCTTCCCTTTTCTTTCCTTCCTTTCCTTTCTTTTGTTCCTTCCTTTTTGGCATGCAGTGGATACTGGCAAAGGTATTAAAATCGTGGTCTGGAAATTGGAGCCCTGAGCTAGGATTAATGGGTTGTTTGCTTTTTATTCTATGTAAATGGAATAACATACAAGTATTTTGTCACTATACAAATTCATCATTTTATTATTTATGGTACTTCTTAATTTGTTATATTCTGCTTTTCTTCATGTCTTTTAATAACCATCTTTAAATCTACTGATTGAAATGGAAATAAGGAATAATCCTATCTTCTTGATTTTCTCTGCTCCATCAGCTGCCTTTCTGTTCATTCACTTTATATCAAAGCTTGTTCAACTATCTATATTCTATGACTTCTATCTTTCATTCAATTTGTTTCTTGACCTTACAGGTAAATTCTTTTTTAAAAAATTAAACCAATGTGAACTGATCCAGCCACTCTGGAGAGCAATTTGGAACTATGCCCAAAGGGCTATAAAATTTGCATACCCTTTGATCCAGCAATATCACTACTAGGTCTGTATCCCAAAGAGAGCATGAAAAGGACTCATATGTACAAAAATATTTATAGCAGCTCTTTTTGTGGTGGCAAAGAATTGGGAACTGAGGGGTTACCCATCATTTGGGGAATGGCTGAACAAGTTGTGGTATGTGAATGTAATGGAATATTATTGTGCTATAAGAAATGATGAGCAGATGGATTTTGGAAAAACCTGGAAAGACTTAAATGAACTGGTACTGAGTGAAGTGAGCAGAACCAGGAAAACATTGTACACAGCAACAGCAACATTGTGTGATGACCAACTTTGATAGATTTAGCTCTTCTTAGCACTATAATTATTTAAGACAATTCCCAAAGACTCACAATTGAAAATTCTATACACATCCAGAAAAAGAACTATGGAGTCTGAAAGTAGATAGAAGTATATTATTTTCTCCTTTTTTTCTTTCTTGTGTTTTTCCCTTTTGTTTTCATGCATTTTTCATAACATGACTAATAGGGAAATATGTTTAAATGATTGTACATGCATAGCCTATATCAGATTGAATGCAGTCTTTGGGAATGAGGACAAATGGGAGGAAGGCAGAAAAAAACTGGAACTCAAAATCTTACAAAAGTGAATGCTGAAAACTACCTTTACATGTAACTGGAAAACATAAAATGCTATTAAGTAGGAAAAAATTAAACCAAATCAATATTAACAGAAGTCTTCAATAACATCCTCTCAGGTGAATCTGTGTGTTCGTCCTTTGTTGCCAAAGAAGACCATGTCATCAGAGAAATAATGACAAGACCTGCACTTCATTTTGTTTTGAGAGGAAGGACTGTGCAGGTCACCAGCCTCACTTTTTCTCCAGAGCCATCTGAATCCAGTGAGCAGATTTTCATCAGGATGGCTGGAGATGCCCCAGGATGAGGCAATTGGGGTTAAGTGACTTCCTCAAGGTCACACAGCTAGTGAGTGTCAAGTGTCTGAGGTGAGATTTGAACTCAGGTCCTCCTGACTCCTGCACTGGTGCTCTATCCACTGCACCTAGCTGCTGCCTCAGATGAATCTTTTTTTTGTTTGAACTGACCTCTTGAACCTTCCTTTGCCTTCTTCCATGCCATTTTTATCACCTAGGATTTTAACAGTATTTCCTCTCTCTCTCTCTCTCTCTCTCTCTCTCTCTCTCTCTCTCTCTCTCTCTCTCTCTCTCTCTCTCTCTCTCTCTCTCTCTCTCTCTCTCCATGTCTCTCTCACAAATCCATGTGTTGGCTTCCCTGGAGTGAAATCTTAATCATTATTCTATTGAAGATTTCTTTATTCATCAATGTATCTCAAGAATACATTGTTCCAACCACTCAAATATGTGTTAAGAAAATGACCATATGTCCTACATAGGGACACTTTTTTTCAATAAGTATTTTATGTGCTTACTCTTTGCTGGGGATCCAAAGGCAAAAATGAATTAATCCCAGAAATTATTGAATTTATATGTTATTATGGATAAGCAATATGAACGTAGATGAGTAAATAGACATGTGTATAAAAATAACAATAGTGGTGGAATGGGTGATGACAACTCACAGGTTAGTCTTATGTAGTAGGAGCCTCTTGAGTTGAGTCTCAAACAGAGAAAAGGATTATGTATGATAAACATTAAATAAGCCAGTTTGGCTAAAATGCAGAGGGCACGAAAAAGATTAATATGCAAAAGATTGCAAAGATGAGCTGAAGACAGATTGCAATGAGTTGTACATGAGATCTCATCAAAGTGACTATTCCCTCTATTGATACAAATCGCAACCTAATCAGTTCTCTCCCATTCCATGTGACTGTTGTCCTTGTTATTATGCACAAATGGGGCCATCAGACTGGTTTGGGACTTTCCTCTATCTTTCTTGACATTGTGTAGATACCAATGAATCATGAACCATCACTTATCCTTTATTCTAGCTACACGACTGGTCCATTTTCTTTTCCAATTATGTCCAATTTCTGATTATCCTTCTGCATTCCATGGTCCAGACTACCTAATGTCACAAGGGCTGATCAATGATGGCCTTGTACTTAAAAATATGCTTATTGTCCTCTGCCTGATGTTATCAACAGCATGGACATAAGGTATGCCTATTTCCAGGAGTGTATAATCAAGGGATTTATTTTTTAAAATATGGACAGATATGCTATGTCTGTTTCTTATCTTCTCCTTGTGTGTCAAAGAGGGGCCTCTGATCAGTTGCTGAGCCAGGACTGGGTGTGTATAAGAATAAATCAGACAAATGAACCTTAATTTTTTTTTCTTGGTGGTAATAGAAATTAACAACTGCTCTTATCCTCTGCTTTGGGAAGGAGGTATCACCAGTGCCGGCTATTTACTCTCCCCATGTGGGCCCATTGCTACCTCTGTTCTTTCATTTGTTACTCTTGTTTATTTCTTGTTCTGTTTGTTGCTCCTTGGTAAAGCAGTATAAAAATGGCTAGACCTCCTGAGTTTCAAAAGCTCAAAAGGTGTTGCCAGAGATCCAAGTACTATAGCCCATACCAGAGTTTTCAGGTAGTCACTATTAAGTAAACTTGATGTGGTTAATGCTTTATTGCAACTGTTTTACACTTCATCCCACTTTTCCCAAGGACATGGCTGGTAGAAGCAGGGAGGAATTGTGTATGCATGTGTGTGTGTGTGTGTGTGTGTGTGTGTGCGTGTGCGTGTGTGTGAGTGATTCAGAAACCATGATCTCACAAAAGGCAGCTAGATGTCTCAGTAAATAGAGTGCTAGATCTGAATCTGGCCTCAGACAGTTACTGTGTGACCCTAAACAAGTCACGTAACCTTTGTTTGCCTTAATCTACTGTAGAAAGAAATGGCAAATCACTCTAGTATCTTTGCCAAGAAAACCCTATGGACAGTATTGGTTTTCTACAGTATATACCTCTATGTGGTCACAAAGAACAGGACATGACTAGATGACTGAATAATAAATATTCTCACAGAACTTTAGGCAAAAAGTTATCATATTGAAAATAAATAATACTATACATTTACATAATGCAAAAGGACTTATACACATTATCCCATCTGATCTTCACAAAAAAACCTGTGAGATAGGTAAAACAGATACTATTACCCCCATTTTGTGGAGGAAGAAACTAAATCATAAAATTTAAATGACTTGATAATATTCCTAGAACTAATAAAGAGAAAGGCAAGTCTTGAACTCAGGTCTTCCTAACTCTGAGTTTACCATTATTTGCTATGCTGTTACCTCTAATATTAGCTATAGTAGAAGAATAGATTGCAGAAGTACCAAAATCTTTATAGATTTCTACTTGGTAGAAACCTAAGTAATCCAGTGTTGGCTTTATTTTTATTGTTGCTAAATGCCTTACTCTGAAACCAACTGTACAGCACAGTGTCTGAGTAAAAGCATGAAACACTAACTTCTGAATGCTAATAATAGCTAAACTTCACATAGGTTCAAAGATCATATACCTTATCTCATTTGAATCTCAGTCAATCAATAATTAATAAACGTTCATTAAGCGCTCACTATGGGCCAAGTGAGCCACCTGGTTGTACATTTGACAGAGTACCAGGCTTGGAGTCAGAAATATGGGAGATCAAATCAGGACTTAAACACTTTTCAACTGCGTGACCCTGGTCAAGTCACTTAACATTTGATTGACAGATCCACTGGAGAAGAAAATGGCAAAATACTCCCATATCACAGGGACAGTTGGTTCACAAGGTCATGAAAAGTCACAACTGAATGACTGAACAGTAACAACAAATGTGTCAGGTACTGTGCTAAATGCTGGGAATTTAAGAAGATGCAAAAGACAGTCCCTTCCCTCAAGAAGATTGTGATCTAATGAGCAGAAGAAGAATATACATATATATTCTTCTTG
Organism: Notamacropus eugenii; assembly: GCF_028372415.1. Lineage (NCBI taxonomy): Eukaryota > Metazoa > Chordata > Mammalia > Diprotodontia > Macropodidae > Notamacropus > Notamacropus eugenii. The sequence continues at coordinate 80,772,838 of NC_092877.1, read as the reverse complement.
TATGTATATATACATATAACATACAAGAAGAATATACATATATATATTCTTCTTGTATGTTATATGTATATATACATGTATGTTATATGTATATATATGTACACATGTATGTGTGTGTATAAAGCAAGCTATGTATGGGCAGCTAGATGGTACAGTGGATAGAGTATCTGACCGGGAGTCAGGATGGCCTGAGTTCAAGTATGGCCTCAGATACTTATTAGCTATGTCCTGCACAAGTCACTGAACCCTACTTGCTTCTGTTTATTCAACTGCAAAATGAGCTAGAAAAGAAAATGGCAAACCACTCCAGTATCTTGGTCAAGCAAACCCCAAATGGGATCATGAAGAGGGAGACATGACTAAAATGACTGAACAACAACAAGCTATTTACAGGCTAAATGGCAAATTGCTAACAGAAGGAAACCTCTAGAATTAACAGAAGTTATGGAAGCCTCTATGAAAAAAGTGAGATTTTAGTTGGGACTCAAAAAAAGCCAGGGAAGTTGGTATGTGAAGTTGAAAAGAGAGAACACTTCAGGTATAAAGGACAACAAGAAAAATGCTTGGAACAAAGAGATGGAACACCATTTTGTGGGACCACCAAGAAGTCAGTGTCATTGGATCAAAGAGTATATGAAAGAGAGTAAAGTGTAAGAATAGAAAGGTAGAAGGAGACTAAGTTCTGAAGGATTCTGAATTTCAAACAAAAGATTTTGTATTGGATCCTGAAGGCAATAGGGAGCTACTAGAGTTTATTGAGTGTGTGGGGTGTGGGGGGTGGGGAGGGTGACAGTCAGATCTGTACTTTAGAAAAATCACTGGTGGCTGAATGGAGGATGGAATAGACTGGGGGGAGATTTGAGGCTTACAGACCCATCAGCAGATTATTGTAATAGTCCAGGCATGAAGTGATGAGGGCTTGCACCAGAGCAGTAGCAGTAAAGGACAGAAAGGACTATGTTCTAGAGATGTTGCAAAGGAAAAAAGTGACAGACCTTGGCAAAAGTTTGTATATGGAAGGTGAGAACCAGTCAAGGATGACTTATAGCTGAGAGACTGAGAGGATGGGGATGTCCTCTACTTTCCCTATATAGGAGGGCTTAGGGGGAAAAATAATGCGTTCCCTTCTAGACATATTGAGTTTAAAATGCCTACTGGGCACTCCGTGTGAGATGTCTGAGAGGCAGTTTGCAGATGTTTAAAATTTGGGGTCTGCAGAAAATTTGGGGCAGGATAGGTAGACTTGAGAATCGTCAAGATAGTAATGGTGATTAAATTCATGGGAAGTGATGAAAGCAACAAGTGAAGTAGCACACAGGAGAAAAGCGGAGGGAGAGAATGATAAGGGAAAGGGTCTGGGACAGAAACTTGAGATACATCAGTTGTTAAAGGTTTTGATCTGGATGAGGAACCAGCAAAGAAGACTGAGAAGTAAGTAGTCAGGTAATAAGAGAACCAGGAAAATATACCAAAAACCTAAAGAGAAGAGAATATCAAGGAGGAGATTATCAACAGTGTCAAAGGCTGCAGAAAACTCAAGAAGAACAATTGAAAAAAGGCCATTGGATTTGGCAATGAAGAAATCACTGATAGCTTTGGATGGAGCACTTTTGGTGGAATGATAAAGGCAGAAGCCAGATTATAAGAGCTGAAGAAGAGAATGAAAGGGGAGAGAGAGTGGTGGTTTACTGTAGGAAGCTTCTTTGAGATGTTTAGCTACAAAAGGCAAAAAATAGAGGACAATAGTGGGGAAGGAAGGACCATGTAAGGGTATTTTTAGGATGGGGGAGATATGGGAATGTTGGCATTCTCATGGGAAGGAGCTAGTAGACAAGAGAGATTGAAAATAAGTGAAGGAATGGGATGTTTGAGCCGGCAATCTGGTGGAGTAGACAGGATGAAATGACAAGACTTGAATAGGGAGCCTGGTCAGCCTCCTTAAGAAGGAAGGACGTATCATCATGTGAGATATGTGTGAAAGAGGAGATAGTGTCAGAAGGCACTTGTATAATAGGAAGTGAGGAAGAGTGAAAAAAAGGAAACTCACACAAAATGACATTTTTTTCCTGTAAAATATGAGGCAAGGATTTCCACTCAAAGGGTGGAGGGAAGGGGAGCCATGAAAGATTTGAAAAGGGATGGAAAATTTTAGGACAGCAACTGAGCAGAGTGGGATAGTTCATAAGGGAGGTATAAAAGAATTGCCTAGCAGTGGTGAGGTCCACTTGAGGTTGTATAATATAAATTTGTAGTGGGGGGATCCAGGTTAGTAGATAGCAGGAGTGGGAGAGAAAAAGATTTAGGATGAAGTTTGTTGGTTATGGAAGGGGCATTCCAAAGGACACAGTGGAAGAACTAGATGGTGTTTGGTTGAAATTTGGGGTTGGACGTTTTGAGGGATATGGGGATAAGGAATCAAGTGAAGGGGTGGGGTGTGGAATGGGTTTTACATGATGATCTACATGAGACTCTAATCACTGAGATGTTAAGTGTATGAATATTCAACCCTTCACCCTAGGCCTCTAAGTGTTATTATCCCTTTTTTCAGAGGTAGAAACTGATCTTCAGAGAGGTTAAAAGATGCATCTCTGGTGCCTTCCACTCCCACCGCCATTGCAGTACATTGGGCTCCATAGAGACAGAGCCAGGGCAAGGAAGAGCTGGATGGGCCCTGGACTACTCTGTGTGGTTCTGAGAGAAGGTAATCAAAATGGCCAAAGGTGACCCTAAGAACCCAAGTGGGAAAACGTCTTCTTCAGCATTTTTCTTACTCTGCTCTATCATCCAAAAATCAAAGGGGAGCATCTTTGTTTTCTATTGGAGATGTGGCAAAAAATATTGGGAGAAATATGAAATAACACTGCTGTAGATGACAAGCAACCTTACGAAAAGAAATAAGCTAAACTGAAGGAAAAATTGAAAAGGATATTGCTGCATATTGGGGTAAAGGAAAACCTGATGTCAGTAAAAAGGAAGGAGTTGTAAAGGCTGAGAAGAGCAAGAAAAAAGAGGAGGAGGAAGATGAGGAAGATGAAAAAGATGAGGAGGATGAAGAAGATAATGACCATGATGAATAAGTTGTTTCTAGAGCACTTTTTTCTAGTTTATAAAGCATTTAAACCCCCTGTACAAAACTCAAGACTTTTAAAGAAAAAAATCGAAATGTAAGGCTATGTAAGATTTGTTTTTAAACTCTACAGTGTCTTATTTTAAAAATTATTTTATTTCATTTCAGTGTTCTGCAATCACTTCCCCATATATTAGATCTTTCCTCTCCGTCTCCACTCCTTCCTCGAGACATTGTGCAGTCTTATATAGATTGCCATTATACACATTCCCATTAAATACATTTTCACCTTAGTCATGTTGAATAGAAGAATTACATTGAATGGGAGAAACCATAAAACAAAACAAAACATAATACGAAAGAAAATTGTCTGCTTCATTCTACAATTCAATTTCATAGTTGTTTCTCTGGATGCGAAAAGTTTTGCCTCAAAAGTTCATTGGGAATTTTTTTGGTCCTTGCATCGCTATGAAGCAGTAGTTAACACACTGCCTAAGGTGTCTTTAGATAGTCTTGTCCTTTAGTGGTCATTTTATTAGCCATTAATCTTACCTGATATAGTATGGAAGTTGTAAACTGGCACGAAAATTTAAAGCAAGTTCTTGTTGGTGCATAGCACAAATTAGTTACATATGGGGATGCAGTTCATTTTCATCTTGTCTTTGATGCAGCATATTAAATAATTTTGTTCTGTTAACCAAATACCACTCTGTAACTGCAAAAAAAAAAGTTGCTGTTTTGTTGACAGTTTTTATGCTTCTACATAAATATAATTTTTAATTAAAAAAAAGATCCATCCCTGGTCTAATATCAAGTAAGTGTTATAGGTGGGACTTAAATCCAACTTTTCCTGAATGAAAGTCAAGTTTATTTATTGTGTTATATTGACTCTCCTATTACCCCATCACATGGGGTCTTACATGGATCAAATAGCTTCTCTCTGTGATATAACACACATACACACATGCATACATAAACTAAATCATATATACATGGAATTCAGGCCAAAATACCATGATTTAATCCTGTAACATCTTAACAACTGACACAAATATGTGCTTTTGAACTTGGAATATCTGGAAAATTGTCATTTGTTTTGTTTACTTTGCATGTGTAGCCGCAGATGCTGGTGGTGATGGTGGTGGTAAATCTATAGAATAGAAGTACAATTTCTCTTTTACTTCTCTCCCTTTCTATAACATTCATTGTAAGGCTGGCATTCTGTTACATCTATTTCTCCTGGGACTTATGATGGTAGATGTTCAGAACCTACTGGAACCCAAGGATCGATGTTCACCAGGAGATCCAACTCCTGGTCTTGGCTGATGTGCCAGATTGCTGGCAGGAATCATTCCTTGGGTAGCCCTGCTGCCAGAAGACAAAGATGTTCCTGAGGTTATCACATCCTAGGAGCTTGGATTGGGATTCATATTTCTAGCAATCTTGCATTTAATTGGGAAAACCAACACCAAATAAGGATAATATTCCATGTGTATGTATTAAGTATAATACATGTATACACACACACACACACACACATATATCTTCCTTCTCCATTATTAGAACATAAGCTTCTTGTAAGTAAAGACCCTTTAAGTCTTTATACTTCTGTTCCTATTCTTGATACATAGTAGGAAATGACTCAAAGCATGTTAACTGACTAAAAAACCTACAGAGTCAAAATCTTTTAAAATGAAAAATCTCTTTCCAGTGCAAAATGGCAGCTACAATTGTTTTGGGAGTGGGGAAGTTGAGTGACGAGATACATTCATAAACTTGGGAACTGGGATTCATAATCCAATCCAGCAAATATTTATTAAATGTCTACTCTATGCAAGGGATTATGCTAGGCATTAGGTAGAGAAAAATACTGAGAGAAAATGGTTCACACTCTCAGAAAGTTTGTATTTTGTTTTGGGAATACAACATCTAAACATAAACACTTCAGAAAGTTGAGAATATTAATATAAATTAGGTGGGGAGAGTATAATCAAGATGAGATGGCTATCCTCCTCTACACCTAAACTTTAGTTTCCACAAGGAGAATATTTTGAATTTGAATTATTACCACAACATCCCAAATTTCCTGAGGTCAGTTCAGACTTTCTGATCATTGCTACATCTTTGCAATGACAATTCAAATGACACTTATTCTCTTAGCAAGAAGTTTCAGTTCAGACACAGAGATTATCCAGTATGTCTAAAGGAGAGGTTAGCAGCAAAGGCTGTACCATCAACTATAAGAAAGGATAGGAAGTGAACTAAAACGTGGGGGCATTATCATTTCCTGCACTTTGGTCTACAAGATGACAAGGAACAGGTTAACATGAACTACCTTGAGCAGAGCCAATCAAAAGCCCTTTTCTAAAAGTCTTCCTCTGGGTGAATTCTATAACATCTTCCAGAGTTGTTATGACCTGCACATCCTTCCTATTTATTGGCTTGTTCCTGGGACAATAGAACCTTATTATATTATATATTTATATATTCATATATTTATATATGTATATATATACATACATATATAGTTAGGATTTCATGTACAGTATTTCATAAAATGAAATCCTAACTATAAATATATATATACATATATATGTATATATATGTATACATATATACATGTATATATATATGAGAAATGTAATAAGGTTTCATTGACCCAGGAACAAAAGTAGAATCTCTCTGGTTGTATTACTGTCACTATTAGAGTTTATGGAAACTGTTCTTGGCTATGCAAACAGTCATCCTGACTTCCTTGAATTCTACTGAATAAGCACAAACAAATGTGTGACTGGACTTTTAGATGTCTTCTGTAACTAACCAGGAAGGATTCTGAAGGCAAATGATCCTTGATGTTCTTATGTGTTCTTCAGTAGGGGAACTTCCTGCATACAATAAGTTCTTATATTTGAGTCCAAAAGAAAAAAAGAGAAAGATCAATTGCAGAGTACAGGATAAGGTGGAGGCACAGAGAGACAATGGTACATGAGAAAAAAAGATAAACCATCTGAGAGTTTAGTCAACTGCAAACCGAATGTATCAATAATACGATGCCATAAATATGTGGCTCCGTGCGTGTGTGTGTTTGTATGTATGTAAAATTAAATCTTAAACTTCATTTAAGAAGCATACTGTTTAGAAAAAAAGGGAGATGACTAGGCTATTCTACAGTGTCATGATCAGACTGTATTTGAAATCTCTACATTCTTGAGAGAATGAGACTGTGCCATAGCAAGAGTCACATAAAGAATTGGGGTTGCTTAGCTAGGAGAAATAAAGACTTAAAAGGTGGGACATAATGCCTGTCTTCAAGTATTGAAAAGTAATCAGACAGAAGAGAAGTTAATTTCATTTTTTTTTTTTTAGTTTTTGGTTTTGCCCTCTGTAACCTCACAGAGAACTAGGAACAATGAACAGACAGATGTTGTAGAGACAAATTTTAGTGCAAAAAGGGGGAGCAGGGGAGAGCAAGAAGATAATTTTTTTTTTTTAACTAGAACAGTCTGAAAATGGAATGAGTTGTCTTGGGCTTATCCTCACTGGAGGTCTTCGAGTAAAGACCTGAATGACCACTCATTAGGTATGATATAGAGGGGGTCGATCTCACTTTTTTAAAGGTATATAGTTCAGATGGCAACTTCTAAGGTCTCTTTTTTCCTCCAAGATACATAATTCTCTGATTTTATTGTCAAGCAACTGAAGTTAACTGATAACTGGTAAAAAGCAAAACATTTTTCAAACTTGTCTTTGAATCCCTCCTCATGCCCTTACTTTTGAGAGTTTTACTTCTTTGTTTATACATCTAGCAATTATTTTGTTGATCTCCTCGTGTTCATTGATTTATTGATTTGTCCAGTGGTTTGCAAAATTCATTTCAAAAGAATTTTCAGGCTTGAGATCTGTCCATGAAATGTCTTTTGAGGAGAGCTGGTGACAATGAACTATGAAGAGTGAATGAAAAAAATCTTCCACCACTGAGCTGGCAGATGCTACCTGATCTATTATGGTGACTCTTATCAAGACCTTTGTGTAAGGAAGCTTGAAGCAGGGTGTCATCATAACCTTCTCTCCTTTCATATTCTTTGGGGGCAACACACTGAATGCAAAAAGATTGCCCAATGGATCAGGGAAGAAAAATGAAATTGAAAAAATATTGGTTTTGAGAAATGAATATAATATCTGTGTTATGGGCTTCCAGACCTGGAAGAGAACCTATAACATTGAACTAGATATTTTAAGAAACATTATTTTCTGGTTTTCTTTGAGATTGTTTTTATAAAAAAGCAGTGGTTCATTGAAATACCATTTACAACCAAGATTCAAGACCAAGGGGGAATTTGGCTATTATCTCCAAGGCCACTTCCTGAACTGTAAAACAGAATATGACATTTCATTTTCAAGTCAGTAACTACTTCATCCATGTAACTGAGGACTTTAGGTTAAAAGTAGCCCTTTTCTGCAAAATCAGTAGGATAAGTGTCATTGACTAGAATTAAGCAGATATCAGGTAATGTTTTTTTTTTCAGAGCCAATATGCCTCTTCACCATCTGGTATCCTTCCTCTTCTCCCCCTCCACCCACAACTTCCTTCCCTTCTGTCTCACATATCTCTTGCAGCATCTACAATTTCTGGCCCTGTAACCATTTCAATTTTATCATCACAATTTCGTTATAGTCATGGAGAGAGAAGAAAATTGAGGCTAATTTTTATCCCCTTCAGTTTCCTGGGTTTTTTTTTCTTCCTTTCAAATAAGAACTCTGAGAAGCAATATGGAAGAAAAAAAAAACTAGTGAAGGGAAAAAATGTATTAAAGATTGCATCTAAGCCTGTTGAGTACTGTCTCTGGTGTTAGAAGAGTTAGGTTCAAAGGTGGCCTCTGATGTCCACCATTTGTGTGACCATAAGTCAACCTCTTACACTCTAGGACCTCAGTTTCCTCATCTATATAATGGTGAGTGAGTAGGATGCAGAGCATATGCTTTGAGTCTTTTAATGTCTACATCTATTACCCCATCATGACTTAAATGTCTATGTAGTAATCACTGCATGATCATTTCAGGATAATTCACAAGGTCTCTACATGATTTAAGGAACTTTGAAAACCTTGGTGGTTAATGATTCAGGACTGAAAAATCAGTAACTATATCCTAGACCCAGTACACAGAGAAGCTACATTACTTCACTAATCCTCACAAACATCACACATAGGTAGAGAAAGTTAATAATAATAATAGCAATAATAATAACATGATAGTAATAATAATAGGAGCTGGTGTTTATACAGTGCTTTAAAGTTTGTAAGTACTTCACATCTCAGATTCAACCCAGCTCAGGGGCAGCTAGGTGGTGCAGTGGATAGAGCACCAGTGCAGAAGTCAGGAGGACCTGAGTTCAAATCTCACCTCAGACACTTGACAACTCACTAGCTGTGTGACCTTGGGCCAGTTACTTAACCCCAATTGCTTCATCCTGGGTCATCTCCAGTCATCCTGAGGAATATCTGCTCAGTAGATCCAGATGGAGGAGAAGTGAGGCTGGTGACCTGCACAGCCCCTCCCTCACTCAAAACAAAATCAAATACAAGTCATGTCATCATTTCTCTGATGGCCTGGTCTTCTTCAGCAACGAAAGATGAACACACACATACACTTCACATACAGTATCCCAATTTATTTTCAAGATGACCATGGGAGAAGGAGATATTACTATTCTCTTTGTGTAGACAAGAAATTAACCTTAGAAAGACTAAGTGATTGCGTCGAGTCATTAAGCTAGTAAGAGAGGATTTGATCCTAGACAGTAATGCTAAGGTAACATTGCCCTTTTGCTATCAGTGGCCCCTTTATTGTCCTTATTGAAGAAATGACTCACTCATCGTAAATCACACCAATGAAAGGCTGCGTTTTGCTAAATCGGAAGTAAGCCCCTGTAGTTGAGGTTTGGACCGTATGACGAGGAGAATTTTGCCAGATCAAGACATCTGCGCTTAGGTGCTAGGACTGGTGCAAAGGCTTTTGAGAGTACCTCTCAAAAAAGAGAGGAAAGGTTTGATATCCTTGAATGGTTCAGAGTAAAAAGGATTTGGAATATAAAAATCAGGGTTCAGGAGTGTGTCGCTTATTGACTTTCAATTTCCTCATGAATAAAATGGAGGTGACATTTATGTTTAGATCAATGCTGTTGAAAAGAGATGATGTATATACATTATTTTGAACTTATCATGTGCTATATAAATGTGAACTTAGACCCCTCCCCTTTACTCCCCGCCGTAGGTTGGTCGGTGCCAGAGCGGTGCGATGATGGCGGCCCCGCTCATTCCACTCTCCTGGCAGTTTATGACTGGAAATCCGTTATATGAGTTCTATTACAAACAGGTAGATCCAACACACACAGAGAGGGTTGGGGCTGGTGAAGCTGCACTTTTTCTGAAAAAGTCAGGTCTCTCTGACATTGTCCTTGGAAAGATTTGGGATCTGGCAGATCCGGAGGGTAAGGGCTTCTTGGACAAACAGGGATTCTACGTTGCCCTGAGACTGATAGCATGTGCGCAAAATGGCCACGAAGTTAACTTGAGTAGCCTAAACTTGAATCTCCCACCTCCCAAATTTCATGACACTAGCAGTCCTTTATTGGCTACACCTCCTTCAGCAGAGTCCCACTGGGCTGTTAGGGTGGAAGAGAAAGCAAAATTTGATGGAATTTTTGAAAGCCTTTTACCCATAAATGGTTTGCTTTCTGGAGACAAAGTAAAACCAGTTCTGATGAACTCCAAGCTACCTCTTGATATCCTGGGCAGGGTCTGGGATCTCAGTGATATTGACAAAGATGGACATTTGGACAAAGACGAATTCGCTGTGGCGATGCACCTAGTATATCGAGCCCTTGAGAAAGAACCAGTTCCATCTGTACTTCCACCATCACTTCTACCACCCTCCAAAAGAAAAAAAATTGTTTTTCCTGGTGCCGTACCCGGTTTTCCTGCAAGTCCCTCACCCAAATATAGCCTGTGCTCAACTCCCTCCCATGGCAGTGTGAACAGTCTGAACAGCATGGGAAGCTTATCTCCCAAACGTAGTGTAAAACAAGCCCAGCCAACAGTGAATTGGGTGGTACCAATGTCTGCTAAAGTGAGATTTGATGAGATTTTCTTGAAAATTGACTTGGACATGGATGGCTATGTAAGTGGCCAGGAAGTGAAAGAAATATTTATTCACTCGGGCCTTACTCAGAGTCTCTTAGCACACATATGGGCCCTGACTGATACAAGGCAGACGGGAAAGCTGAGCAAGGAGCAGTTTGCATTAGCCATGTATTTCATTCAGCAAAAGGTTTATAAAGGAATTGATCCTCCTCAGGCTTTGTCCCCTGACATGATCCCTCCCTCAGAACGAAACACTCCTCTTCAGGATAGTTCAAGTACTCTTGGATCAGGGGCATTCACAGGAGTAAAAGAACTTGATGATATCTGTCAGGAGATTGCTCAGCTACAAAGAGAGAAGTATTCCTTGGAACAAGACATTCGAGAAAAGAAAGAAGCCATTAGACAGAAAACTAGTGAAGTGCAGGAGCTACAGAATGACTTAGACAGAGAAACAAGTAATTTACAAGAATTAGAAGCCCAGAAACAAGATCCCCTTGATGATATCGACCAGCAGAAAGCTAAACTTAAAGATATGCTGAGTGATGTAAGGCAGAAATGCCAGGAGGAAATACAGATGATTTCATCATTAAAAACTCAGATTCAGTCTCAGGAATCCGATTTAAAGTCACAGGAGGATGACCTGAATAGGGCCAAAGCAGAATTGAACCGATTGCAACAAGAAGAAACCCAACTAGAACAGAGCATCCAAGCAGGGAAAGTTCAGCTGGAAACAATAATTAAATCTTTGAAATCAACACAAGAAGAAATTAATCAGGCAAGAAGTAAGCTTTCTCAACTGCAAGAGTGTCACCAGGAAGCCAACACAAGTATTGAACAGTATAATGAAGCACTGAATGGGATTCCTGGTGATAGCATGACAAACTTAGCTGACCTCAGTGAAGGAGCCTCACAGAAAGAAACTGGCAGTTTGGGAACTATTACTAAATAGTTAAGATTTACATTTCCCACTGTTAACAGCAAACAAGTTTATCAGTTTGTAGATTGTGTCTTCTTTGAATTTTGTAAAGTGAAGGTTTTTGGTTGCAGTCTTGACATCCACAGCTCTTGTAACCTAGCTTTCATCACTATATTTTACTTCAGTACTTACTTTGTAGTTGTGGGTGAGAATGATATGTAAGAACTGTTTTGAAGGAACCTCACTTGCAGTGAAAGTATTTGTACAGTGATACTCAGCAAATGTTCTTTAGTAATGTGTCTGTTTAACTTAACCAAAGATGGATACAAATATTTTCTTTGCTGAGCTTATTGCTGCCATGTTTTCTGTGATAGATATTTTCTTCAGGAGTAGCATCTTTAAAATGAAAGTTTAAGATAAGGTTCAAGGAATATGGCAATCAGAAGTTAATCATAAAAAGAGAGACCTGCCTAAAATATGCTCTGTCAGTGAAGTGATAGTATCCTTCCCCTGTCTGCTCATTCATCTGAAAGAACATACCTGGGGGCTGGGGTGATTATTATTATTCCACTTATCTGAAATGTTTGTAACGTTTAAGAACTCAGCACTTTATTTTAAACCTTGTGACTAAAAAGCACATATCACAATATTAGCTATGTAGGTTTTTAGTTCCTTTTGTTTATTATTTGGTTCTAAGGATGCTTATTTGTATCCAAACAGCATCCTGAGATAATAGCTTCTCCCATTTATTGCAAAGCTTCCAAATATTTTTCGTGGGATGAAACAGAATTTTCTCTTTAATCCAGTTATTTTTGTGCTGTTGAGGTGAAAAGAATGAAAGCAATTGGTCTGAAAGTTTTGGTGGCTCTTGGCTCTACCATCCTTGTGCTTTTTATGCCACATCCTTGTACTTAAATGTTACTACTGACATTCTCTTGGGGCTCTAACTCCTGTCCTTTTCTGGCCTCATTTGTTAAGTGGTTCCTTTTTTCTTGTAATAATGCAAGCTTCTCTTCCCTAAACATGCCTGACATCTTTATATCAATTTAATTCTTAATATTTTTCCTTGCTGTGTAGCTGTACGGATTGGTCATACCTATCAACTAGGGAGAATTATTTCTCTGGTTCTCTTGCACACTGCTTTTTAGTTTTCCTAATTTACCTCTTTCTCTCCAGCTACTGCTTGATGCCCTGGCATTCCTTCTGTACTACCTCTTCATTTCATTTACCAGTTAGCTTTCTTCTTATGGGACTTTCAACATGTGATCCAAAGTAACTTTTAGTTGTTCCACAAGTTTTAAAAGGTCAGTATTTCCTCAAAGAAATCTTTATGTTACAGAGTCTATTAACATTACTTTAAAATTAAATATTATTAGTCTTCTCTTTGATAACTACATGAGCCAGAAGTTCAAATTTTCTACTATTCATTACTTATTCTGTGTATTTTTTTTCCATTTTTATTTAAAAAATTGCATATTTTGTTTTGTCTAGTATTCTTAACATTAGACCTTTGAACTGTGGTAATTAAGTTTTAGTTCTTAATACAGTTCACTTTTAAGTATTACTTCTACAATATTTCATAAGATTGGTTTCCTTGGGGAAAAAAATTGTAATTGACATGGCAATCAATGTGCTTTGTAATCTGGCCAACTTTCTTCCCCACAGATTTTACTTTTCTCATTATTTTTGTTCATCTTTAAAGTATAACTAAGTTTACATGGAAGTTAACTAATCTTGGGAATGTTTATGTCATAAATGTTAAGTAAAAACTGCCAGTTTTTGAAAAATAACAATAAAATCCAATAATTATCTTATTGTACAAATACAACTTTAAAAACCTTAAAAAAAACATATTTTTTTCAAGAAACACAGGCTTCCTTTTAATTGTTTATATGCCCTTTCCCTAGCTCACCCAATAATAAATATCTAAATAAAACCATTGTAGTAACTATACATTCATTAAATAACAGCACTTTCAAACCAAAAACAAAACAAAACAAAATTGTCTTCTAGAGACTAGTCCCATAATCAATCAATAAAGCGCTAAACATCAACTTCATGCCTACTATGTGCTGGAATAGTTATCATGGCTATAATGGCAAACCAGTTCCAACCCTCAAGAAAATTACAATTTACTGTGGGAAACACCATACACATGTGTAAGTTTATTTAAAGAAAACTACAAGGTCATACTGGGTGGTAGGAATGGGAATTGAATAGAACTTGAAAGGAAGTTTAGGATTTAAGAGGCAAAGACAAGTAGAATGCATTAGAATCCAGGAGAATGCCCTTTAAAGTGAAATATAGAAATTAACAAGAAATCTTATACTTGTTCAAAAACCACTTCATAAGTACAAAGCGGGGGACATAAGGATACATAGCAGTTCATATTTTAAAAAAGACTATTTTTTGCAAGTAAGAAATGAATGGAAAAGTGTGATATGGCAATTGCTCTTTTGAATATTACCCCCTACCCTCTCAAAAAAGTTAGAATCTTATACTTCCTTGAATAGCATAGTATCCATGACTTGGGCAATGACAACCCCACTCTATCTTGCCCTGGTCATTATTTTTTAATTAATTAATTTATTTTTAGTTTACAACATTCAGTTCCACAAGCTTTTGAGTTTTAAATTTTCTCCCTCTCCTTCTTCTCCCCTCTCCCCAAGATGGCATGCAATCTGATTTAGGCTCTACGTATATATTCATATTCAACATATTTTCATATTAGTCATGTTGTAAAGAAGAGTTACAAGCAATGAATCATGAGAAAGAAGGAACAAAACAAAACAAAGGATAAAAGAGAGAGAGCAGCTGGTATGCTACATGTGCATTCAGACTCTGTAACTCCTTCTTTGGATGTGGACAGTATTTTCCATCAGGAGCCTTTTGGAGTTGTCTTAGAACGTTTCATTGCTGAGAAGAGTTAAGTCTATCAAGCGTGGCTGCAACTGTGTGCAGTGTTCTCCTGGTTCTGCTCCCCTCACTCACTATCAGTTCATATAAGTCTTTCCACGTTTTTCTGAAGTCTGTCTGCTTGTCATTTCTTATAGTACAAGAGTATTCCATTACATTCATATATCACAGCCATTCCCAATTGATGGACATCACCCTAATTAATTAATATCTGGAATAGTATGTTTTGAAAAATACATTGAAGAACTGGAGATGGTTCAGAATACATAAACCAGGATAATCAAAGGTGAGGAAATCATGTTAATTGCAAATAGACCATATGAGGATATTTAGGGGATGGTATAATTTTCTTTAAGAATTTCAAAAGCTTTTACATGGAAGAAGGATAGAACCTAAACTTAGGAGTAAAAAGGATAATAACAACTTTTTATGTAGCACTTATTGTGTTAGACACAGTGTTAAGTGCTTCACAAATATTATCTCATTTAATCCTCATAACAACCCTGTGAGGTAGGTGGTATTATTATCATTCCCATTTTACAAATGAAGAAACTGAAACAAACAGAGATTAAGTGACTTACCCAGGAACACATAGATAGTAGGCCAAATAGGAACTCTAGTCTTCTTGACCCCAAAGCATCTGGTACTCTCCCCAATGTCTCACCCCACTGCTTCTTACAGGTGACACACTGGGAGTTTCAGAGATAGATTTATTTTTGATGTGAGGCTATTCAGATGTGGAATGGGCTGACTCAGAAGGTTGTGGGTTGTCCCCTCACTAGGGGTTCTTAAACAAAAGCTGCATAACAACTTGTTGGGGAAAAGGGAGTGTATTATAGAAGGGGTTCCTCTTTTGCTCTAGGTTGAACTAGATGACTTCTGAAGTTCCTTCCAAAACTGATGATGCAGTGCAGTGATTCTGTAATGATGGAAAAATCTCATTCTGGCTTCAATTTTCATAATTTAAAGTGAAGATATGGTTTCTCCCTTCATTGTTTCAACAATATCTCTACTTTCCTACTATTTTTTGTAAATTTCATGGCTAGCAGGTTGGAATATTGAATGGATCTCCAGTGACTTTTCCTTTATCTATTCATTGAATGATAAGAACTCCCCTTGCATTCAGAATATAGAGACCTTAAATAGCAAAGCATCATGAAATGCATTCTCAGGACTGAGTAAAATCACTAGTTCAAGCAGTACGAGAGAGAGAGAGAGAGAGAGAGAGAGAGAGAGAGAGAGAGAGAGGAACTCACAGACCCCTAATTCAATCTATCAGTAAGCTACATGGTGGGAAAAATCATGCTCTAAACCTATATTACATACTGTGACACCCTGACAACTTCTGGAGATTGCAATGAGTCCTGTCAGAGAGCATAAACATTGACATCCATTATCAAGTCTACTGTGAACACTGATGTAGACACACCTCCAGGGAATGAAACATATTGGTCACTTTATCTCATGCTGGAATTGAACTGGTGCCCTTTTTTCCTTTCTTTCCTTCTCTTTCTTTTTCGTTCCTTCTTTTTATTTTTATTTTAAGGAAAGGAGAAGCAGGATTTTCTCATCCTTTTAATATGGTACTAGAGATCATGTGTGAACCAGTTTACCTCCTGACATGGCCTTCTTTTTTCCTCTGCGCAGTTATTCCCAAATGGTGCTGTACCTCTTGACAAAAACTGTCAAACAGCACAGCTGGAGTTAATAAACTGAGGAAGGATGCCCATTACCCACTACAGACATCCCTGTTGTTTGATGCTTTCAGGATTTCATTATCTCTGCATCAGCACCAGTCATCTTGCCTCTGAAAAGCCATCAAAATAACGCAGCTTGAAATGATAAATGAAAGTAAGGGAACGATTGTGGCACCAAGCCTCTGACTCGCTGGGATTTTTTCTTGGTGAACACAGATTTGTACTTTCTGTTCTGTGGCAGGCATATGCCTCCTCACAAAGAGCCCATCCAAACCTGCTGGTGGGCATGGTTTTCTTCTCATGCAGAACACATTCCCATGTGCTATGGAAAAAATATAAAGAACAACTGATTGTTCTTTCTCAGGGAAAAAAAAATGATTTGAGACATTCTCTGCGAATAGGACTGTCCATATTTTCAATTGTCAGAGTAAATAGCACAAGGCTGAGAGGGAAAGAGAGGAAAACACTTTCTTGATCATATTAAATATGTTCTTCACAGAGTTACAGAAACTGGAAAACTGAAATTGCTCTATCCAATATAATACTATATTTTTTATGTAACACACTATATGTGCCACAGCTGGAATGCATTCCTTTCTCACTTTGGCCCTTTTTCCAATAGCTTTCACTTTCTACTTGGAGACTGAAGCCTTTCCAGATATATATATCTATGTGCATGCCACATTCCCTGTTTTCTAATATCTGCTCCTTGATTCCTCAAGGAACTGATTTTTATTTTTTAATTTGGTCTTTCTACCCCACAGTTTCTCCAATATCCAGCAGGCATTTACTCAATGCTTGTTCACAAAGAAATGTGCAGTGCTGTACCTAACATTCTCCTTTTACCAGCTGATTTTAACATTATTTTGTGAAGGACTGGATTGGCAAATCAATGAAAAACTAAATACTTCCTCTACCCTAAGCCATATTCTAAACCTTTGTGGGATAAAATCCTGTAACAAACATAATTTCAATAACTTTGTGAAAATGGCAATTTTGAATGATTGTCTTCTCATTCTGACATTAGCTTGGGGAAGTCATATATTAATAATAATCAACTCACATCTATATAGCATGCAACAGTTACAAATATCTTTTCCGTGTATTATTTCACTGTGATTCTTACAACAAACCTCTGAGGTGAACAGCACAGATAGTAAAATCATATTATCTCATGCCAGAAGAGAATTCAGAAATAATTGAAGCCAACCTTCCTATTATACAGATGAGGAAAAAAGCCCGGGAAAGGGAAATGATTTGCCCAATGTCATATAGAAAGCAGAGCCAGGTTTCAAACCAGGTAAATGATTCCAAGTCCTCTTTCCACTCTTAATATGGTGGCTCATTCTTATATTCATTTTACAGATGGTGAAACTGTAGCTTGGAAGAGTTATATAACCAACTCTATGTCGTATGCCTAAGTAAATGCCAGGGTTTATACCGGAACCCAACTCTTCTGTCTTCAAACCCAGTGTTCTCCCTACCCTGTATTGAGTCAGGAAGACAGGTTCAAATCCTGCCTCAGACACCAATCAATTTTATGACCCTCACCAGGTTACCTAATCTCTTTTTGCCTTACTTTCTTCACCTTCAAAATGAGGAGCTTGGATTCACTCATCTCTAGGATCCTATCTTTATATTTATGAGTTTAGGATTTAAGAATCTTATTCCCCATGACTTGCCAGGCATGCTGTGATCGTGTAGGTTCTCCATTGGCTTTGTTACTGTCACTGTGAAATTTCCCACAGTTAGGCTGTCTCATCTCTTTGGTGTTCCATATATGGTCACAATAACAACAGGGAACTTCCTTTCTATGTAATCCTCTTGTTGGGAACCAACTTCTTGTCCAGATTATTTTACCAAGAGGAAGACTGAGAGAGAAACCTTCTTCTTCCCTTTGGAGGAAAATCACTGTTCCCAACAATGCATATTAAGTTTCTCTCTCCAGAGTTCCCCCTAACCCATTCCACTAAAAAAAAAAAAAATAGAAGAGAGCAGAAGTTAACTGGTCTCAACTTGGTCTCATACACAAAAAACACACTATTTAATCTCTCTGAACCTCAGTTTGCTGATCTGCAAAATGGAAATAACTTTCTGGTGACACTCTGAAGTCATAAATACCTTTGGTTATATATTTTATATCACTAATTGTCCATAATATGCTGCAACCTACATATATACTCCCCTCTTCTACTCTACACCAAAATACCTAATTGATCTTTGGGTTCTTGAAGTTTTTATTCTTCTGAGACTGTGGTACTCCATGATTCAGTCATACAGAATCATCAAGAGAATGTTAAAGTTTTAAGGTAGATTTTTGTTCACGTATCCAACAGCTCAGGATTGCTGACATGGCTGTGTAGTTCCCAAATTCAAATCAGTCCAATCTCCTCTTCTGTTCAGTTATGAGCTGGTTCATTGCCCATCTGCCACTCCAGCCTGTCATGGACTAACTCAGTGGGCTTGTCCTTCCAACTATGTGTCACCATTTTGTGAATATGTGCTTTATCTATTTTATCTTTCTAATGTGACATGTTGGGCTGATTTTTATGAATCATCACAGCTGCCCTTGAGGAAGCCTTATGGTATACTAAAACTCAGTGTAATCAGCACAAGGTTATCTCAAGTTGAAGCAACTGGAGAACCTCACTCTTGATAAACAATCTCTTTACCCTTTGGGTGTGCACTGAAAATCATCCCACGATACTGTATTTATTATATAAATACAGGGCATATCTACACTGCTGCCCTCATATTCTATGAGTGCTAGAAAGAGCTGGCTTATCTATGGGGATTGCCCCCATCTTAAATGGCAACACTAACCTGTATTATTCTGGGTTCACTGGGCACAAATACACTGTGACCACATACAGTGAGTCTGCCCCAAGGAAAGATTTGACTATGGTGCAAAACATTGGTAATAACGGGAAGGAACTTTCCTCATTCCCACTCCCAATAGCACTGGGCAACTTCAAGTCTTTTACAGACTGTATGATTTCTAGAGGGTCATATTTGACCCACTTAACCTTTTGTGTGGAGAACAAATCGATCTATGAGAATTCCCCATTTCTTGTAAAAGACATAGAAATTATGGGTCCCCATTTCCAAAGTATTATTTCTTATCATTACTAAGAGAGGATTATTCTCTCTCTCTCTCTCTCTCTCTCTCTCTCTCTCTCTCTCTCTCTCTCTCTCTCTCCCCCTCTCCCTCTCCCTCTCCCTCTCCCTCTCCCTCTCCCTCTCTCTCTCTCTCTCTTTCTTTGTCTTCTGTCTCTCTCATTCATTCATTTTCATGATTCATTGCCTTCAAAAAATAAAATAAAATTTGAATTTAATAAATAAATTTCATTTACATTTTCACATATTTAATTATTTTAATTAGAGATAGGGTTATGTTAACTACCCTACCCATAATAAGAACAGGTTACTTTCAATTAAGCTTAACTGGAAGGGAAAAAAAAACAGCACAAAGAAATATGAACTGCTGTACCTAATGTTCTTTTAACAAATTATTCTAACATTACTTTGCAAAGGTAGGCAGAGGTAACTTGACCTAAGCATAGTCATTAAGCCTAGTTTCTTATTTTAGATACTTAATACACAAAAACTGTGTAATGTTGACATTAAAGGATTCATGAGACTCACTTTGACATTTATTAATCGGTTATTTCTGTACTTTTAGTGCAAAACCATTTTTAGATCAATGTACAAAGACACCTTAAACTGGGAAAATCTCTCCCTCTAATTAAGGCTATTTTACCTTTATGATGTAGAACATATTAAAAGAAGGGGTTGGACTCTGAATGAAGTACCCTGGCTTCAGAATATGTCAAGTCAAAATCTTGGTATTAATTCCCATTGCTTTGATGATCCCTTTGTTTTATATATCAAGGTTCTCAGTGCAGACTACATGTTATTGTAGGTTAGCTGCAACCCTATTATGATTTTATTATAATTAATGATAGTGTCTGTGCTATCAAGAATAGCTCTTGTGGTGAGGAAGACCTGATTTCAAGTCTTGCTTCTGAGATCTATGGACTCTGTGATCTTGGTGAAATCATTTAACTTCTCCATGCTTTAGTCAGCTCATTAAGTCTCTAAATTGCAAGGAAGATACCAGTCTTAGTGTTAGAAGAAATTTCCTCACCTGAGGGTCCCCTGCCTAAACCAAGGAAATCACAGTTCCAATCCCTATCCCTTTTCTTACTCACTAGTGAATGTAATAGGCTTGAAGAAAGGTGGAAACCTGGGGCTTTCCCAGGAACCTGATCTGCAAATTGCCCTGGTGCTTTATGGAAAGACATATTAAGAGCAATTGGAAATTACTGTTCAGTTCTCTAGAGAGTAAATTTGAATTGCTACCATAAAAGATCAATAACATACATATACACACATACGCATGCATATATGTGTATATATGTAAATCTATGTATATATACATATATATGTACATGCATATACATATACACATACACTATTATATCCTGGGAGAAAACCCTTGGTTACATTTTCCCCTTCTTGAAAATCATTCTCATCCCCCTCTCACTGGAACCTTAGACTCTGACCAAAGTCAAAGAAGGTGACTGAAAGAACTGTGGCCTAACAATGTTATACTGCAATAAAATCATTAACATTACTACTATAAGCTACTCTCTAGAGGTATCAGGAGAAAAGAATACTGAGCTTTTGAGCTATTGACAAAACTGGAAGCAGATAACCCAGTCAGGAAGCTTCTATTTAACAAAATCTTGAAACAAAGATGGGAAAGTTGATCAAGAGAGAATTGGAGGTAAAGACATAATCATAATGATATTGATCAGGATGATAGCTAACATTTAATATGGTGTTTATTATGTGTCAGGGTAGCATGCTAAGAGGTTTATAAGTAATATAGCATTTGGTCCTCACAACAGCCCTGAGAGATAGGTGGTATCATTATACCCATTTTCTTGTATTTTTCCTTAGTTTTGTGTTTGTCCTTCATTTTGTGTTCATTCTTCATTTTCGAAGAGGATCTTGACATCATAGAAATGATGATAGGATTTGCATTTAACTTTGATTTGAGTGAGGGAGCGCTGTGCAAGGTCACCAGCCTCACTTTCTCCTCCAGAGCCACCGGAGCCACTGGCTAGATATTCATCAGGATAACTGGAGATGGCTCAGGATGCAAAACTATCCTGGCCCTTTTCCAGCTAAGGCCTTTTCAGATGGAAGGAAGGAAGGAAGGAAGGAAGGAAGGAAGGAAGGAAGGAAGGAAGGAAGGAAGGAAGGAAGGAAGGAAGGAAGGAAGGAAGGAAGGAAGGAAGGAAAAAATCTAGCCAGTAACCTTAAGTTAAGTGAACAGCCTTGAGTCATCAAAATTCACCATCCTTTGGAGAGGAGAGGAGGAGGGAAAGGGAGAGGATGAGCCGAGTTACCCAACTGGCTAGGTCCCCATTCAGGCAGCTTGAACTACTAATATGTGTTTGTCCTTCTTTTTGAAGAGGACCTTGACATCAGGGAAATGATGACATGACTTGGAGTTGGCTTTGATTTGAGTGAGTGAGGGCTGTGCAAGGTCACCAGCCTCACTTTCTCCTCATGGTCATACAGGTAATAAGTGTCTGAGACATCAGAGTTTATTATATAATATGATGAATCCTTGATGAGAAAAAAAAGAAATACATCCATCACCTATTTTGTTTTTTGCCTATATACATTATGAAAAGGGTAACCATTCTCTAATAGATGAAAACCCCAGAAATCCTAAGTAGAGGCTCATGTCAGGTATAGAGAATTTCTAAATGATTCGGGTCTTTCCTAAGGAATGAGAATACAAGTTATTTCTTTAGAATGAATTATGTTCTTTGGTATACCTCATTGACTCTTTCAGGCTGCTTCCTAAATTGTAAAGAAGAAAGCTAGAAAACATCTTGGATGATTAAGCAAATTCATATGTTATCTTGTGACAATAGTTCTATTACATAGCGCTTTTCATTAAACTTTTCATGTTTATAATGCTAGCTTTCAAGACCCTCACAATCAGAAAGTCATAAGTTCAGTATGGGAAACTTTACCTTTGGGACTTTAAAACGTCTCCATCCCCACATAAAAATCACTACCTGGCACTACCCAGTATGTTAACACCAATTCCCCTTGCAAACATACAGTTCTCAAAATGGATGAAAGTTTTACTGAAAAATATGAGCAAATAAACTCACCACTAAGCCCCTAGACACAAAAACATGCCCAGGGAGTAATTATCTCTGGTCACTAACAATAATAAATAGGCATATCCCATAGGTGGTTAAGCAGCAAAGTTACAATTCAAAACCAGATCCCATAAATCCAAATCCATTTCCATCTCTGTTTTACCCCATTTTACCTATTCATCTGTTTCTTGATAATTTTTGTTTTGTTTCTTCTTTTATATATTATCCTCCCCAACTAGACTATAAGTTCTTCCTTTTCCTTCATATTCCCTAGAGGCCTTGAATCATGCTCTTAAAACAGCTTGCACTTCAAAATGTGCCATCTGGGAGCTTCAAGGGACCTTCAATGTTATTTAAGCCAATTTCCTCATTTTACAATTGTGGAAAATGAGTGCTGGAAAGGTTTAGTTCCTTGCCCCAAAGCACACAGCTAGTTAGTAGGAAAGCTAAGATTAAGACCCAAGACACCTATCTGCTAGTCCAGTGTCCTTTCCAGTGTTCCACTAAATGACTTTCAATAAATATTCATTGAATGAATACTTTTGCAGCAATCTTGCAAAGTTCTCAAGATTGACAAAGCAAAGGTATAAAATGCCAGTTTTCATTTGAATATTATTATAATGTGGCTTTATTCACTGATGCAGTAGCATTAATACAATTATTGAGCTCTTTCTCATTGAAATATGGAGGAAAAGTAATTGAAAGAGTATCAAATATTCACTCTAGGCTTATTAAGGGAACAGGAGGATGAAAATTAGCAGGGCTGACTTGGAGAAGTGTCAGGTAAATGCAAAATACCAAGCCAAGAGCTCCCCAAGTAACGTCAAGCATTAGTTATAAATCATGTTATTTGATAACAAGAAAAAATCTCCTTTAAGATAACCATTTTTTTATAAGAAAGGGAAAGAATTCCCAAATGCTAATTTCTGCTTCAAAAGTCACACTTTTGGGTAGTTGCTCAATAAATAATTGCTGAATGAATAAATAAATAGATTGATGAACCCTTTTGTCTTACTTTGTTTTTCACAAAAACAAAAGAGGGTTCAAAGCTTCCCCTCAAAGGTCACCCCATGCTATGATCCAAGGAGTAAATTTTAAAATATATAAGAAAAGTTCCACATTCAATGAATGTTGTTTCCATTGATTATTTCAAATTAAGGTTCTGGTTTTTTTAAAGATTTTACATATATGTTCTCCTTTGTCATATTAGTCAACCAATATCTATTAAAGCCTAATCATGTGGGGGAGGGGGGTTACAAACCTAAATACTAGGTGATACATAGGGTCTAGATATGTTCTGTATAATTTGTAAATCTTCAGGCTAGTTGTGGAAATCTACATGTAAATCTACATGTAAATAAACACATTACCAAATAATCAATGGTAAGAGATACATTATGGAAAATGATGTCCACATCCAGAGAAAAAAACGAAGGAGTCTGAAGCATTTCAAAGTTTACCATTTTTACTTTTTTTGTTCTTTTTTTTTGTTCTCGTGGTTTTTCCCTTTTGTTCTGATTCTTCTTTCATAACTTGAATAATGTGAAAGTATGTTCAACATTATTGTCCATGTGTAGCTTGTATCAGATTATTTGTTGTCTTGAAGAAGGAGAAGGTAAGTGTAATGGTAATTTAAATGGGAAGCTCTTTCCCATTCATTAATAGGCCCATGTGACCCACCTGGGTCACATGAAAGTCTGTATCATATGAAGCCTGTGGTAGAAGAAGTTTGCTAAACATGTTGAGCAGAAAGAAGTAGATCAGGAAGTGAATCAGCAGTCAGAGTTGGGAAGGACAGAGAAAGCAGGCAGCTGGCTGTGAGTGAGAGAAGGGCATTTTACTTGAAGGTGCTCATTTGTAGGAAGGCCGGATAATGTGTATAAACTTTTTGGTTACTATGATGGATTTCTTGGTTACTATGATGGATTTGGCTTTCTGGTGTTGGGATTTGACTTTCTGGTGTCTGAATAAATGTCTTTATTCTGCCTTCTATATATAAAGTCTATTATGTTTTGAGATTCAGAACTATTCTGGCATATTCATAGTTGTTCTCAGTGCTGTGAATATTGCATTGGTGATACAGGGAAGGAAGGAGGGAAAAATAATAATTATAACTTATAAATATAGGAAATGTTATATATTTGGACCATGAAACTTCTTTATTGATGACAATGTCTTCTAAGTTGTATGTTCCCAATGCATGAAAATATCAATAATTTTAAACTCTTACAGTCCATTCAATTCAAAAATTGAATCTATTCAGTATCTACTGAATCTATTAAGTACCTGCTACATGCAAGATATTATCCTAGATACCGGACACACAAAGATAAAAATGGGATAATCTTTACCCTCAATGATCTTAATTGCATGGACAACAATTTTGGTCATAAATTTGGAAAATAACTTTGTGATAGTTCATGATACTATTTAACCAAAATTGCAGCAAATGTGAAATATATTTAATGTTTTCTGTTTTTATTTTATTTGAACACTCTCCTTTCTCCTTCATTCTCTAGTACTTAATTTTTTTCTTACTAAAACATAAAATCTTTTTTCACCTATGGCCTATTTGGAAAACCTTTTCACACTGAAACAGAAGAAATAACAGTAGCTTATTTTGATACAGCACTTCAAGGCATTCTGAAAACCAGAAGTATTTATGTTTACTCTTTTCTACATTTCAGTCTCTGACTTTTCTCCTTTTATCTTAGCATCAAATATTGCTTGGTGTCAACTTGTGATTCCATTTCCACTGGGAACTTCCCATGTTGAAATTCCTTCTACCAAAAGACATTGGAAATTTACCTACCGATTTATAGTACTAGAAAGATGCCTGGGTGAGGCTAAACTAGCTTGAGATCACTTTTGAGAGAGCCTTCTTCCCCAGACCAGGTAATGGGAGAGGTAAATACATGGCCAATAGGCTATACCTTGATGTGGGGCTGGAGGGAACCAAAACCTTTGCAATTAGCTAAGCTGTCCCAAAGAGAAATAAGATGCCTCAGAAAGTATTGAGTTATCCTGCATTTGGAAGTCTTCATTCAAAGGCAGAATGACTCTTTAATGAGAATGTTATAGAAGGAAGTCAAGTACATATTTGACTTAAATAAGTGGTCTCTGAGGTCCCTTATACCTCTAATGGTAATGTAAATGGGAAGATCTTTCCCATTCATTGATAGGCCTGTGTGACCTGCCAGGGTCACATGGAAGCCTGAGTCCCTTGAGTCAAGTCACATGGAACAGGAAGGGATGGAGCAGCAAGGGTGAAACAGAAAGAGGCAGAGCTAGAGCACAGATGAGAGGAAATTGGTCAAAGTTTAGTCAGAGCTGGGAAGGATGCAGATAAGCAGACTGGCCTACTGGCATGAGTAAGAGCTTGTTTGTGATTTGTTTAAAAGACCTGGTTTGCGGGAAGCCTATCAGGGGCAAAGGCTTGGGGATGGTTTTATCCTTTGCATTGTAATCATGTATAGATTTTGGTTACTATAATGGAAATGGCTTTCTGGTATCTGAATAAATGTTTTGGTGCTGTCTTCCATGTGGTGAATCTGTTGTATTTCGCAATTGAAAATTGCACCAGAATATTCACGGCTAGCATAGGCACTGTGAATGCCACATTGGTGCTATACCAACTCATACAGATTGTGAGACTTTTCTGTGTGTTTTTGGTTAATCAGAACATTTGGGTTTAAATTTTGCCTCTGACACTCGGTAACTGAGTGGCTGTTGGGAAGGATAACTCTGTGAGCAGCTTAAATAGGTTAGTGTTTTCTTCTGAACTCACCCAGCATAAACCTCACACATACCTACCTGCATTCTTATCCAAGACCAGCAGAATCAGTTCTGTCCCTGTGGGATGCCTATAATTGAATACAAAACTCAATATTTGGCCTGACCAGAGTTGAGCATAATGAAAATGTTAACTTCCATGTATAGACATTATATATCTCTTTATATAGAGAGCCAGGTGAATAGAGTGCTAGGTCTGTTGTTAGGAAGACTTGAGCTCATAGCTGTGTGACTCAGGGTAAGAGTCACTTGATTTTTTGCTGCTTAAATTTCTTCTATAAAATGGTGATAATAATAGTACTACCTCCCAGGGTTTATGTGAGGATCAAGTGAGATAATACTTTTAAAGTGGTTTGCAATTCTTAAAGTACTGTATAAATCCTAGTAATGGTGATGATGAGGATGAGGATGAGGATGATGATGCAGCTAGGATAGCATTAGTGTTATTATTACTATTGTTTTTGGCTACTATGGCACGGTCCTGACTCAAATTAAGCTTAAATTCTGCTTTAATTTGTCTCTATTAAATTCCATCAGATTCAATTCAGTTGATTGTTTCAATCCGTTGAGGCATTTTTGGATTCTGATGGTGTAATCCAATGTTAGTTAATCTTCCAAGCTTTGCATCACCTTCAAATTTTACGAGTATGCCATCAAGTCTTTCAGCACAAAAATATTGAACAGCACAGGAGGACCAAGGACATATTCTTGTGGCACCTTACTACATCTGTTCCTCCAAACTGCTATTGGATAATTCACATCCATTCTTTTTGTCTGATCATTCAACCATTTCCTGAAGTACCAAATTATACTATCCCGTGGCCCATATCCTTCCAATTGTCCACAAGAATAGCATGAGAAGTTTTGACAAGTTCAAAGAATATTATGGCTACAGCATTTCTCTGGTGTACAAGCTCACTATAATGTAAACAAAGTCAAGGAGTTCTGTATGGCATAATGTGTTTTAACTAAATCCTTGCTGTTTTGGGAGGTCCCCAGTTCCCTCTTTCAACACCCTCTTCTCTGCTTTCTTTTTTTATATTATGATTGAAAATTTTGTGAGGAAGAGAAACAAACCACACTAGCCTAGGTAGACTTCACCTTCTTCTGTTTTCTGAAAATCAAGATAGTTGCCCTTCTGAAATCCTTTGTTGGTCTATGATCAAGGATCATTGCCAGGATTCAACCATCACAACCATCTATTCTTTTCTGATCCTAGATTTACCTGAATTTGTTGAAGGTTATTGGATCCTGACATGTTGCTTCATCTTCAGTTTCTATTCCTCCCTAAAAAAACAACTTAATTTTTTTGTCTTTCCTGGTCAAACCATTATTTTCCTTTAAATATGATATAGAAGCAAAATAAGGACTAACTCTTTTATGTTCAGGAAAAGGAAAGTTAAGTATCTGGGCTGAACAAGAAGCAGACACAAATGTGTTTGCATAGTCTATGTGCAGGTCAAAGAGGTTGGTTGGTTGGTTCAGGGATAAGGGATAGGGGTATGAAATGATCTGGCAATCTCAAATCTAGCGCTATTTCCACTATATCAGGACACTCCTCTACTTCTTTCCTTTTGCTGTCATTGCCTCCTTTTGTTAGAGGTCTCTAATATAACTGTTACGTGAGGATGGAGAGGAGGGAGCTTGCGTAGGTCCTGTGTATTCACTTAAATGACCAAAGCCCAACATGCAAGTAGTATTTACATCAAGTTCTCATGGTGAATGTCAATATCCCATTCCCAGTACTGACCACTTTCAAAACTCAGGACAGATGAGACCAAAAACAGTTTCCCTGGTAGTATTCTCCATGTAGAAAAGAGATTCAGCCACAGCCCTTGGAAGCCAGTCTGAGGTTACTAATCCATCATGAGGGACTCATTTATATAAGAAACAGGAACCATGGGCTAAGATACCTTGGCTTCCCCTGCACATCACAAATTAATCTCTTTGTCTCTGTCTGTCTCTCTCACTCTCTCATTTGCTGTCTTTCTTTCTTGCAGTATTTTGAAGAGGGACTCTGGACTACAACACTAACCCAGGACAATCCAAGAGAACAAAACCTACCAGTACTCTTGACATAGACACATTTAGGAGATGGAAACCAGCAGAAAAAAGTCATAAAAATGAGGTCAGAAAGAAGCAGGGCATGATCAGCCCATTCAAAAATGTGGGATGGAGTAGAGCCTGAAATTGGATGAATCCTAAACCAGAAACTGAGGCCGGATTATATGAGTAAGCAAAAGGTACTGCAAATGATGAAGATATTATGTGAATTGATTTGCCTAGAGGTAAAGCTAGAAGAAGTATCTTCAAAACAAGTACAAGCAGAATCTCAGGGAGAAGAAATGTGGCTATATACAACAAGAATAGGAGAATGTGGAAAAATGAAGGGAAAAAATAAAAACTGTGGGGCAAAAGAGCTGGGATAGAAAAAGAAAATATTGGAAGGAGAATTTTCTTAGAAGTAAAGTAGGAAAACCACACCTATGAAGCAAAGTCCTTGAAAATTAGAATATATCAAATATAAATCAGTGACTCAGTGGGAAAGAATATTAGAACAAAAGTGCTGGGTTTTTTTTTCAAGAAGAAGAAACTCATATCAAAAATAACCAGCTGAAAAACATGTTGAAAGAGAAAATTTGAGAATCGCAAGACTTCTTAAAAATCATGACCCTGTATTTCTTGTGTTCCAGGAATAAAAAAATCATAAATGAAAACTGGACTGGTCTTTTAGAGCCATGAGGCAAAAAAGAAAATATAAAGAATTCATAATCACCTTCGGAAAGAAACCCCAAACTGATAACTCCTGGGAATATCATAGCCAAAGTCCAAAGCCTGCAAATCAAAGGAGACAATACTTCAAGAAGCAAGGAAACAAAAAAGCACAAGTTCAATCACAACAAATCCATAATAAGGATCACATGAGACTTGGTGGCAACTGCTGCAGAGGAGAGAATGTTTTGAAATATCTTATCCAAAAGGCAAAAGATAGAAGCTTAGGACCAAGAATCACTTACATTGAAATTATGATTCTCCAGGACAAGCACAGACCTTTAATGGAATAAAGAACTTTCTGCATTTCTAATTAAAAAAAACAGACTTTAATAGAAGCTTTAAAACAAGCACAAGAGGCAAGATAAAATTAGAAAAATAAACACATTTCATATTTTGGAAAGGGCTGAAAATTGAAGCAATACTTATATTCTTCAAAATAATGAAGGCAATCATCTCTACAAAATTCTAATGTCTTCCAGAGTTATGTAGGGAATTAAATAAGATAGATGGCTTATGTCTAGTTTTATGCAGTTTTGATAGGTCTTAATAGAGAGGGAAAAGGGAGAGAACAAGGATTGCACTAAGGAAGAAATGAGGAAGGACGGGCAGGAATTAACTACTTCTTATCATCTGAGTACTTAAGAAGATTATTCAAAATTGGAGGAATCACCAATCAATTCAACTTGGTTCAAGAGAATAGAAATAGGAGGCAATGCATGAACTTCATTCTTACAAGAAATGGACAAAAGAGTGTTGTAAACGTATACCTACAGACAAATAATACAGAAAACTCAATAGGAAGATATGTAAGCACAGGAAGAAGGAGATTTAAGAGGGAGGATAGAGGTGGGGAAAGAATAATGAAAAGCAAAATAAATGAACTTTGGAGGATGATGTAAATGGGAATATTAAAAGTAGGAAAAGAAATGGGAAAAAGTGAGTAATATCTGAGCAAGATGAAAAAAAGGGGGACAATGGAATAAAAGCAGATAGATCCAATTACAGATTATTAGTGTCATAACCATGAAAGTGAATGGGATGAACTCACCTACAAAGCAAAACAGGATAGTAGAATTCAACAATTTCCTTACAAGAATCACAATTGAATCATCAAAAGGTGTATGGAGTTAAATTAAAAGATGGAATAGCATATATTATGTTTAAATTAAGTCAAGGAAATAGGGGTAGAAATCATGGTTGCAGAGAAAGCACTATAAATAAAGATGACTAAAAGAGAAAAAATAGGAAATTACAATATGTTTAAAGGCAACTTAGATAATGAGATAATAGCCATAATATGTACATACTACATGGTAAAGCATTTAAAGGAAAAGTAATTTAAATTATGACAGAAATAAAAATGATGCAATAGTATTTGGGGACGTTAATGGTACCTTGCATGGCCAAAACAAAAGAATGAAGGAATGATTGAAAAAAAATTAACATCCTGCTATGTGTTGAGCATCAGAGATAGAAATACATTATTAGTCTCTACCCTCAAAAAACTTACATTCTAATGAATACTGGGCAAATACATAAAGAGAAATGAAGGTCAGAAAGAGGTATTTTGATTTGGAAAGTTATAGGATTGGCTAGTAGACCAATGAGGGAGAAATTTGACATATCCTTCTAGGAACAAAAACAGATTTGATTTGATCATATACCCAAAATCTGAAAGAGTGTGTGGGAGTGGAGCATGCCCATGCAGTGATAAGACTGTTGTGGAGAAAATGACTAGGGAGTGAAGTAAATAATGGCTAGTACCAGACCTAGATATATGGAGTGATTGAAACAACCACTAAGTAAGAAAGAAGGAGGTGAGTGAGTTAAGATAGCTGGGATATGGTTTCAGGTCTAGGTAACAACAATATAGAAAATCAAGTAAAGTATGGCTGAAATAACCAAGAATACCTTTCCTGGAGAGATGATATTAAGGTCAGTGTGATAACTACATAGAAGTTTTGTTTTGTTTTTAATACATTACATGGAAAAGGAATTAGGTTTATTCCATTTAGTCCAAAAACATAGAACTAGGAACAATGGATGGAAGTTACAAAGAAGCAAACTTAAAGCTTTATACAGGTATATTTTCTGGGTTCATTCTCCCAAACTGAAGATTAGGCTTCCAGAGAAGATAATACTACATTTCAACCTAGGGCACTACAGATAACTGAAAGGTTGTGGAATTTTTATGTTCACTTACCAGATCCATCCAAAGTGTTCACTGATTTAAAGTAATCAGTTGGTATAATTAGCAAGAAGATATATACAAGAGCTATGCCAAAATGAAATGAATGACTTGTAGAGGAACAGATTCCCCATTATGAAGGTCTTCAAGTAGAGGCTTGATCCGTACTTGTTCACATTTGCTTGCAGTAAAGAGGATACTTTTCCAGGTATGGTGTAGGTTAGAGTTGAGCTGTGATTCATGTCTTTTCTAAAGCCTGTAGACCATTATTGACTTCCCAATGTCCTCTGCAACTCTAAGATTTATGTTTATATGAAGAGGTTCTGTAATTTAAGGCAGTCAACTAGCATTTATTAGATATATACTATGTGCTGAGTACTGTACTATGCACTGGGGATAAAAAAAAAGCCAAAGTCCAAAATAATAGCTTAAGGAACTGTGAGAAAACAATGTTGAATCCCCCTTCCCCCTCTCTTAAATGCTGTGGTATTTCTTCAGTTTTTCATATCTTGGCAAAGTTGGCATGATAACTCATGCAGCAGTATTTTACCTTTGAGCATCTAGACATTGTGTAGTATCTTTGCAGCAGCCGCACTGCATCCATGTGCCTTATTCATCACCATGACTATAGTATATATTTCAACAAGTGATAGAAGCCTATCTGTATTGTCATCTCTTGCCTATTTCTCTAGGCTATAATAAGCCACAGCTGTAATAGTAAGCAGCACATTAATTAAATCACGAGAGTGTCACTCCTATCTCTGAGAAGGACTCTTGACATTGGATATGCTGGCAGAATGGCAAATTGCATTAGATCTTAGACAGGAGGCACGTTGGGTCTTTTCATTGGCAAGTTTATTTCACTTTATTCTATTATTTTCCCTGTCAGAGAGTAAGAAGCAGCTGGGATTTTCATTTAGTCAATCCACAGATCTCTTCTATTGATAAAATTAATTCGAGTACTTTCCTGATCTCTAACAACTAAAAGAGTGAGAACTAAAACGTGGATAATTTTTAGGGTACTCTGACACTAAGAGAGACATAGTCAGCCTGACATTATCCAACACTGACACTATCACTAGGAGTTTAAGGAAGGAAATGCAGGTCTGTGGAGCTTAACACCCAACATGAAATTTCAGAATCAGTTTTACGTCTATTATTATAGTAATTAAAGACCACAGCTGGAGTTTAATTAGATTTATGAAACAGGCAAAAAAAATTTCTGCAGTCCCAAATGATACTTTAGGATATCTCATAAGGACATAGAAGTATATGGGAAGCAGAGACCCTTGGGATTTTGTTACTGTGATTCAGACGTGTGATTTTATTGGAGTAGATACTGTGGAAACTTCTTTCATGGATATATATGGACAACCCCTTGGTATTACAGTCCTAGAAAATCATCTTGGCAAAGAGAAGTTATGGTAACTTGCTCTTGGTCATGTAACAAATATGTGTTTCAGACAGAAGTGGAAACTAGCTCTTTCTAACTTCATTCATTATGCACACTGCCTTTTACCTGTTATTTATCTATTTAAAAATGAACATATTTTGAGCTATAATTAGGATGGGAGAGATGATAATGCTCTGATATGGGGATGTGTCTTTCCTTCTCATGTCAAATGCCATCCTTATGTTTTTTGCCTTGCTGTCCTCTCACCTAGGTCATAGTGCAGCCCCAGAGCTACAACCCTCAGGATCCAACCATCATGATGTTCCTCTTCTAGGTCAGCCTTTTCCCACCAAACCCAAGGCAGGGCATAAGCTGGATTCTCTAGGGACAATGCTGCCCTGTATACTAGTACAATCACAACTGTTATAATGTCTCTTGGCACCATACCCCATCAAATGAATCTACTTCAAGCACAAGAATTCCTACTTTTACCTCTGAACATACTTCCTCTTATAGGTTCTATGGCTACAATGAGTAAGTTCACTCCAAAGGCTTCATTTTTATTTTCTTCTCCAGACATTAAGGAAAATTCTATGAAATCTATTCTTATACAATCTAAAAAAGTAAAATAATAGCTGACTACATATATTTTCAGGAGAGAAGAGCAAGAACAAAGAAAGAAAGTATACCCAGCAAATCATTAGGGAACACTGGAAAGAGAAACTGCCCTATTTTTTTTCTAGTTCAATTTACTTGTTTATCCTTTTCTTTTCACCAACCAGTCTAGGAGAAAGTATTTTGATATGCTTGCAATTGGCAGCCAGCCACAAAGTGAATGGATCTGAACATATATGTATAAATGTACACACTTTAAAAAATTATTATATCTCCTTTTGTTTGGCTACACAGATGTACACACACATTTATTCCTGCAGACATATGAAGGAAAGGAAAGAAAGGGGGAAGGAAAGGAGAATTTTTTGACCTCTTCCTTTTCTTTCTCCCTTCCTAATGCTATGCTATACATTTTTACTCTTCAGGATCAGGCAAGATCATCATATTATATCATATTATATAGCTGTCCTACAAGCAGCCCTTTCTGAGGAAAACTTTTCAGCTGCCACAGCAGTATGTATTAATCTCTTTCTTTGCCTCTTAACAACTCTCTTTTTCTCTCATTCATTCTGTAGGAACAGAGGGTTATGAATGTCCTCTTTTTCCTTCAGGTGTGTATTTTGCCATTTGAATTAGAAAATATACTGAGTTTTTAGCACTAATCTCCCCTGTGAATCAAGGGAGACAGGAGGGGAAGAACACAAGGAGAACATATTTTGCTCTGAACAGCCAATATGTTTTAAACAGCCCTTCTAATTCTAGGTCAGCAGTGAGGGAAAGAAAGAGCCTCCTTTCTTTCTAAAGAATTCTCATCTCTTGCCTAATTAGCAATGCCTCTGAGTTTAGAAACCCATATGTGTCTGAAGAAATGAAAATCATTAAAACTAACTACTATAGCCAAGATCTTCTCTAAGGATAGTTAAGCCTGGGCCAGATAGGCAATAATCCTTCAGGAATAAGGTAGGTTTAGTATTATCAAGCAGCAGGGGAATGGATGATATGACCTTTTGGGGTCCTTTCTGCTTCTATGATTCAGAATTTGTACCTCAGTTTTCATATACTACATGCTATGTAGAATGTTGTACCAGACAGAAGGGGAAATCATCTCTATTGGGTTTTTTTTTGTTTGTTTGCTATGAATCAGTTAACATTTATTAAGTACCTACTAGATGCTAGGCACTTTGCTAAATACTAGAAATACAAAAAGAGGCAAAAGACAATCCCTGCCCTCAAGGAACTTACAATGAAATGGAGACAACAAACAAATACATACAGGGCAAGATATATGCAAGATAAATCAGAAATAATTAACGGAGGGAAGAAAGGCACTAAAAATGAGGGTTTTGGGAAGTTGTTCAGTTGTGCCACCATTTGGGGTTTTCTTCACAAAGATAAAGGAATGCTTTACCATTTCCTTCTCCAGCCCATTTTACAGATGAGAAAACTGAGGCAAACAAAGCTAGGTGACTTCCTCATATCCGAGGCCAGATTTGAACTAACAAAGATGAATCTTCCTCCAGGCCCAGCACTCTATCCACTTCACCACTGATCAAAAATCAAGATCAAGCTAACTTTGCCATGATAGATTTCTGTCAACCCTCAGTTCATCTTAGGACTCTTAGGTTTTGGTTTGAGAGATGTGCCTCCCCAAACTCCCCATTTGTCCCCAGAATACGTTCTGCCAGGTCCACCTCTAGGGCAAGTGCTTGGTGCCAGAAGTGAATGTGTCCTTCTCTCACCCCCACCACCCCACACTGGGTTTGTGAAACAATATCAGGGAAGGCTTCCAGTAAAAGATGGGATTTAAGTTGGGAGTACTGGATATTGAATATGCAGCTAGAAGGGAACCATATTAAATTCTGTTGTTTCTTTGTGGGCAACGGAAGGCAAATGCTGCTCCTTTAAACTGAGCACCATGGCACAAGGGACCTGCCCTGTCTTAGTTACAGCTTTAAAGTAGCCCTGCTTACTTTTTTGATAGATGAGAAAGTTAAGGTCTGGAAGATTTATGCATCTTGACCTGTTTACATGACTAGTTAGTCAAGGACAGTTCACCTGAAACCTCAGATCACAGTCAAGTCTCCTGGGCAACACACTTACCTTCCCTGGGCCTCAGTTTCCCTATCTGTGAAATGAGGAGATTGGACAACATGACCTCTGCAGTCCCTCTTAACTCAAGATCCATGATTTTCTCACTTTGTGCTATGACTATTATAGGTCTTTTTTCTTAAATATAATGCTGTATTTAATATGTATAAATACAATACTTCAAGACAAGTGGAAATCATTGTTTTCTCAAGGCATTAGTCTGACAATTCTACTGCAAGTTAGCAATTACATGATGATTATAAACCTATATAGACAGGGAAATCTCAACTTCCAAAGAGTTAAGCTTGACCCTGAGTCCTGTAGCGAATAAATAATTTAGTCAAATACTGAAATCAGTCTTTGGATTTCAATTTTATTTTTACCTACACATACAAATGAGTAAAGTTAAGGAGAAGTTTGGGAGTAAAGTTAGAAAGGAGAAATTTTGAAAAATTTGACTTTTTAAGATAATCACTGCAAACTGAAAGAAATTATTATTAATAACCAATGGTCTAGGGAAATCTAGAGCTCTTCCTTTTTAACTAAAGTTCTGATTTTAAAAGTTCAGTCTCTGAAGGTTGAGCTAACCTTTTAAAACTCTATTTAGACCTCATCTAGGTGGAGCAGCCATTGAGTGATGCTCAGGCTTGGGTGAGACATAAATTCTTTAAACACATTTCCCCAGGCTGGGGGTAGGTTTGGGAATGTAATTTAAAAGTTGATAACATAATCAAATTTCAGGTTCAGTCCTTCATTGTAATATTAATTTTCTCAGTAATTGTCAACCAATCAAAATCTATTGCCATGCTTCTGACCCCTCCTCTTCTAAAAGAACATATATGCCTGAGCCCACAGTCATGATATTTTTTGGTCTAAGAGATGTTGCAATGCTGGCATTACATTCTTCAATTGATAAATGGTCAAAGGATAGGAATAGGCAGTTTTCAGAGGAAGAAATTAAAGCTATCTATAATCATATGAAAAAATGCTCTAAATCACTATTAATTAGAGAGATGTAAATCAAAACAAGTCTGAGGTACCACATCACATCTATAAGATTGGCTAATATGACAAAATAGAACAATGATCCATGCTGGAGAAGATGTAGGAGAGTTAGAACACTAGTTCATTGTTGGTGGAGCTGTGAGCTGATCCAACCATTCTGGAGAGAAGTTTGGAACTATGCCCAAAGGGCTATAAAAATCTGCATACCCTTTGACCCAACAATATTGCTTCAAGAGCTACATCCCAAAGAGATCATAAGAATGGGAAAAGGACCCACATGTACAAAAATATTTATAGCAGAGCTTTTTGTGGTGACAAAGAACTAGAAATTAAGAGGATACCCATCAATTGGAGAATGGCTGAATAGATTATGGTACATGAATGTAATGGAATACTTTTGTACTACAAGAAATGATGAACAGAAAGACTTCAGAAAAACATGGAAAGACTTATATGAAGTGATACTGAGTGAAGTCAGCAGAACATTATACACGATAACAGCTACAGTGTGCGAGGACTGTTTTTGGTAGACTTAGCCCTTCACAGCAATGCAGGGACCTAAAACATTTCCAAAGGACTCATGATGCAAAATGCCATCCACATCCAGAGAAAGAACTGTGGAGCTGGAACTCAGAATGAAGCAGACTATTTTCTCCTTTGTTGTGTTTTGTTTTGTTTGTTTGTTTGTTTGTTTTTCTCATGATTTCTCCCATCCATTTTAATTCTTCTATGCAACATGACTAATGTGAAAATGTGCTTAATAGGAATGTATGTGTAGAACCCATACAAGATTGCATGCTGTCTTAGGGAGGGAAGGGGGAAAGAGAGGGGAGAAAATTTGAAACTTGTGGAAGTGATGAGAACTGAAAACAAATAAATTAACAAATTGGAAAAATGCTGGCATTATCAATAAAATGATTAAATTACCCCAAAATTATGTCTCTCAAACCTTTTTAAATGCTACAAAATCCAAGGAAATAACTGGTTGCTGAGGGAATTCAACCAACAAACATTGTCCCAGTAGTTTATAAGAAGTGCCTTTTAGGAAAAGCCTGAAGGATAGACAGCTTTTCTGCAGGTTTTGGTTTCCAACAGGGAAGTACAGTAAAAAGGTTGAATAAATTCTGAATAAACGGAATGTGCTTGTTGGTAAAATTTTCATACAGAACATGGCACATAGAATACAAATGTTTCAAGATGGAAATAATTCAGTCCAGGCTAAAGAAAACTGGGTTTGAATCCCAGCTCAGCCACGTATAATTTCCATGACCTCCAATAAGTCATTTAAGTTCCTTGGGTTACAGTTTTTTTGTTCTTGTTTTGCTTTTTTTTAACCAGTAAAATGAAGTGTGGGAGGGTAAGACTAGATCCCATTTCACATCATTTGCAACTCTAGATCTTATTATTTTAAAATTAATTTTATTTATTTCATTAAATATTTCCCAATTACATGTAAAAAAATTTTAACAATCTTTTTTTTTAAATTTTGAATATCAGATTCTCACCTTCCTTCTCATTCCTTCCTACTCCTTGTAAAGGCAAACAAACTAAGCTAAACAATGTAAAAATTAAAGTGTAAAATGTATGCTTCAATTGACATTCAGAGTTCATCATTTCTCTCTCTATTTGGATAGCATTTTTCATCATGGGGCCTTGATCTTAGATCATTGTCTTGATAAGAACAGTTAAGTCTTTCACACTTAATCATCCTTACAGCACTGTTGTTACTATGTACAATGTTCTCCTGGTTCTGCTCACCTCACTTTGCATTAGTTCACATAAGTCTTCCCAGGTTTACACCAAGGTAATCCATCATAATCAGGTGCCACAACTTGTTCAGCTATCCCCCAATTGATGGGCATTCCTTTGATTTCTAGATCTTTGCCACCACAAAAAAGAACTGTTATAAATATTTCCCTTCAAATAGGTCCTTTTCCCTTTTCCTTAATTGCTTTGACACACAGAACTAGTTATAGTATTGCTGGGTCAAAGAAATCGCAAAGGTTGATAGATAGCCCTTGTTTTCCAGAATGGTTGAACTAGTTCATAGCTCTATCAACAGTGAATTAGAGCTCCACTTTTTTTTTACTTATCCCCTTAAACATTTGTCATTTTCCCATTATCTCATGTTTGCCAACCTGATAGGAATGAGGTAGTATCTGGGAGATTTTTTATTTTGCATTCCTCTAATCAGTTGGGACTTGGAGTATTTTTTAAAAATATGACTACTGGTAGCTTTGGTTTCTTCTTCTCAAAAGTGCCTGTTCATACCCTTTGACCATTTATCAACTGTGGAATTGCTCTTATTTTTTTATTTTTTAAATTTGGCTCAGTTCCTGTGTATTTGAAAAATGAGGCCTTTGTCAGAAACTTATTGCAATTTATTTTCTTCCAGTTTTCTGTTTTCTTTCTAATTTTGGCTGCATTAGTTTTGTTTGGGCAAAAGCATTTAAATTTCATGTAATCAAAATTATCTATTTTATCTCCCATAATCTTCTGTATCTTTTATTTGGACCTAAATGCTTGCCTCATCCATGGATCTGACAGCTACATTTTCCCACGCTAGTCTAATTTACTTACGATATCATCCTTTATGTCTAAATCATTCAACTATTTTGATCTTATCTTGGGATGTGGTATGAGATGTTGGTCTATGCCTTATTTCTGACAAACTGTTTTTCAGTTTTCCCAGAAATTTTTGTCGAATGTTAAATTCTTACTCCAAAAGCTCAGATCTTTGGGTTTATCAAACACCAGATTACTATTTTCATTTACTACTATTTATTGTGTAATCTATTCCACTGATCCACCACTTTTTTTTCTTAACCATTACCATATTGTTTTGATGATTACCACTTTGTAATATAGTTTGAAATCTGGGAAAACTAGGCTGTCTTCCTTCACATTTTTTCGCATAGATTCCTTTGGCATTCTTTTCTCTTTGTTCTTTCAGATGAATTTTGTTATTTTTTCTAGCTCTATAAAATAATTTTTGGTGGTTTGATTGTTTTGCACTAAATAAATTAAGCAGAATTGTCATTTTTATTATATTGGTTTGGCCTACCTGTGAGTAGTAATATAACTCTAATCCCTTGATACAAGAAGTAATATTCTCCTCAGGGCTTCTACTCCCTCTTGATCAAACTGTTCTATGTCCCAGAAGTAAGAATAGACAATCAATTGTCAAAGAGTTGTCCCTCAGGGCTCTCATTCTCTAGTTGCCAAATAACTGGTTTTGTGTCCTATGCTAGCACAGAGGTCCCCTGCAATTTCTTTCTGACTAGTTTTAAGGTTCCTTTACTACTTCTGACTTGAGAATCCACAAAGCTGTTCCTTCTTCTGTCACCATTACCACCACATCCCACCACTGAAGTATCATCCACATGGGCTCTGGGCCAGCCTCCCCCCTCTATGTTTCATGGATCTGTTCATTACTCTCAGGAATCCTCCTCCCCTATTTCAGCTCCCTTTCATGTGTTGCCCCAAAGAAATGTAAACTATTTTAGGTCAGGAATATATTTTCTTGGGGGTGGAGCCAAGATAGCGGAGTAGAAAGACGCACACACACATAGCTCCAAACCCACAACCCGTAGAATGGCTACAGGGAAGTAACTCACGGCGAATTCTGCACCCAGAGGCCACGGAACATTGGAGCGAGGGAGATTTCTGTTCCAGAGAGACCTGCAAACCTCTCGCGGGGGGTCCTTCGCGCTGTGGACTGGGCCCCGGGACTGAGAGCTGAGTGCAGCCCTGCCGCGGCCGCGGCACCAAGAGGAAAAGATCCGAGCGGGCTTCAGGGACAGGATCTCCAGTGGCCACGCGGGTCCCTCCACCCACAGAGGGACCTGCAAACCTCTCGCGAAAGGTCCATCATGCTGCAGACGCGGAGCCCAGCCCAGACCTGCAGTGGCCGCGGCACTGAGAGGAATAGATCCGAGCAGGCTTCAGGGACGGGATCTCCAGAGGCCGCACAAGTCCCTCCACCCACAGGTGACGGGGGTCGGTGAGAGAGTCTCTTTGGCGGGTTGAGAGGGGAGTGGGGTGTCCCCATAACTCAGGCCCCCCCACCCCGGAGGTAGAAGCTGAGAGGCAGCTGCAGACTGGGGCTCCCTAAGGGTGCAGGAGCCTGGATCCATTGTGGAAGGTCTGTGCATAAACCCCCTGAGGGAACTGAGCCTGAGAGGCGACCCTGCCCCGACCTGACCACCTGAACTTAATTCTCACACTGAATAGCAGTCCTGCCCCCACCAAAAGCCTTAAGGCTGGAAGCAGCATTTGAATCTCAGACCCCAAACGCTGGCTTCGAGGATCAGGAGGCAAGGTGGGTGTGAGGAGAATATTCAGAGGTCAAGTCACTGGCTGGGAAAATGCCCAGAAAAGGGAAAAGAAATAAGACTATAGAAGGTTACTTTCTTGGTGAACAAGCATTTCCTCCCTTCCTTTCTGATGAGGAAGAACAATGCTTACCATCAGGCAAAGACACAGAAATCAAGGCTTCTGTGTCCCAGCCCACCCAATGGGCTCAGGCCATGGAAGAGCTCAAAAAGAATTTTGAAAATCAAGTTAGAGAGGTAGAGGAAAAGCTGGGAAGAGAAATGAGAGACATGAAGTCAAAGCATGAACAGCAGATCAGCTCCCTGCTAAAGGAAACCCAAAAAAATATTGAAGAAATTAACACCTTCAAAAGTAGCCTAACTCAATTGGCAAAAGAGGTTCAAAAAGCCAATGAGGAGAAGAATGCTTTCAAAAGCAGAATTAGCCAAATGGAAAAGGAGATTCAAAAGCTCACTGAAGAAAATAGTTCTTTCAAAATTAGAATGGCGCAGATGGAGGCTAATGACTTTATGCAAAACCAAGAAATCACAGAACAAAGAGAGAAGAATAGAAAAATGGAAGATAATGTGAAATATCTCATTGGAAAAACAACTGACCTGGAAAACAGATCCAGGAGAGACAATTTAAAAATTATGGGCCTACCTGAAAGCCATGATCAAAAGAAGAGCCTAGACATCATCTTTCATGAAATTATCAAGGAAAACTGCCCTGAGATTCTAGAACCAGAGGGCAAAATAAATATTCAAGGAATCCACAGAACACCGCATGAAAGAGATCCAAAAAGAGAAACTCCTAGGAACATTGTGGCCAAATTCCAGAGTTCCCAGGTCAAGGAGAAAATATTGCAAGCAGCTAGAAAGAAACAATTCAAGTATTGTGGAATTACAATCAGGATAACACAAGATCTAGCAGCCTCTACATTAAGGGATCGAAGGGCATGGAATAGGATATTCCAGAAGTCAAAGGAACTAGGACTAAAACCAAGAATCACCTACCCAGCAAAACTGAGTATAATACTTCAGGGGAAAAATTGGTCTTTCAATGAAATAGAGGATTTTCAAGTATTCTTGATGAAAAGACCAGAGCTGAAAAGAAAATTTGACTTTCAAACACAAGAATGAAGAGAAGCATGAAAAGGTGAACAGCAAAGAGAAGTCATAAGGGACTTACTAAAGCTGAACTGTTTACATTCATACATGGAAAGACAATATTTGTAACTCTTGAAACATTTCAGTATCTGGGTACTGGGTGGGATTACACACACACACACACACACACATGCACACACGCACACATACATAGAGACAGAGTGCACAGAGTGAATTGAAGAGGATGGGATCATATCTTAAAAAAAATGAAATCAAGCAGTGAGAGAGAAATATATTGGGAGGAGAAAGGGAGAAATTGAATGGGGCAAATTATCTCTCATAAAAGAGTCAAGCAAAAGACTCATTAGTGGAGGGATAAAGAGGGGAGGTGAGAGAAAAACATGAAGTCTACTCTCATCACATTCCGCTAAAGGAAAGAATAAAATGCACACTCATTTTGGTAGGAAAACCTATCTTACAATACAGGAAAGTGGGGGATAAGAGGACAAGCAGGGTGGGGGGGATGATAGAAGGGAGGGCATGGGGAGGAGAGTGCAATTTGAGGTCGACACTCATGGGGAAGAATAGGATCAAAAGAGAATAGAAGTAATGGGGGACAGGATAGGATGGAGGGAAATATAGTTAGTCCTATACAACACAACTATTATGGAAGTCATTTGCAAAACTACACAGATTTGGCCTATATTGAATTGCTTGCCTTCCAAAGGGAAGGGGTGGAGAGGGAGGGAGGTAAAGAAGTTGGAACTCAAAGTGTTAGGATCAACTGTCGAGTAATGTTCTTGCCACTAGGAAATAAGAAATACAGGTAAAGGGGTATAGAAAGCTATCTGGCCCTACAGGACAAAAGAGAAGACGGAGACAAGGGCAGAGAGGGATGATAGAAGAGAGAGCAGATTGGTCATAGGGGCAATTAGAATGCTTGGTGTTTGGGGGGGGGAGGGGATAAAAGGGGAGAAAATTTGTAACCCAAAATTTTGTGAAAAGGAATGTTAAAAGTTAAATAAATAAATCTAATTTAAAAAAAAAAGAAAAGAGAAATATATTTTCTTTTTCCTCGTGGAGTAGATGGAAAACTTTCATTTTGAAATTTACATTGTTTTTATTGTGTGCTATAATGTTAGAGGTTTTCTCCTTAACATGTATTTGTCTTCTCAGTACTTAGTAGAATATCCACCATATATTAAGTGTTTAAGAAATAGTTGTAAGCTTGATTGGACTCATCTAGTTTTACATAACCCCTTAGTAACAATAAGAAACAAGATTAGAACTCAAGCTTTCTTCCCCTCACCAGCCTAATTACAACACTAATTAAAAGAATTAATTAATGTCACAGAGAGTGATTTTATGTTTATTC
The DNA here is from genome assembly GCF_028372415.1 of Notamacropus eugenii. Taxonomy (NCBI): domain Eukaryota; kingdom Metazoa; phylum Chordata; class Mammalia; order Diprotodontia; family Macropodidae; genus Notamacropus; species Notamacropus eugenii. The sequence continues at coordinate 80,730,255 of NC_092877.1, read as the reverse complement.
TGCTTCTCCTTCAAGTACCTCTCCTATTTTCTAGCCAAAATGGCTTGATTGGTGTTCTCTCAACATAGTACACCCCTTAGATTGTCGCCCATACTTCCAATGCACTTTTTCCTCATTTCTAACTCATGCAGTACTTAATTTCCTTCAAAAATCAGATCAGGTACTAACACCCTAGCAGCCCTATCTTGATCCCCATAGTTGTTTCTGTTTTACTTTGTATCTATTTCTTTTAAGTTTTCTTGAAGTGTGTACATGTTGATTTTCCCTAATAGAAACTAACTTTTTGAAGTTGTTTTCATTTTTAGTTTAGCATCCTTAGCAACTAACACATAACAAATTAACAAATAACCTATACTTCTATCGAAAGGCAGTAATTTACTCATAATAATTATCGTCATTTGGGAACGTTCTGTGAAGTGGGCATCTACTTCATGCTTCCTATAAATAAAAGGTGCATTCAAACCCTGTAGCAATGTTAAAAGTAAGCCTAATTTACTTTGGCTGGTATAGTTATAATAAATGAAGTTATTATGGAACATCAGAAACATAATTTCTAGAGTTTTCTGGATAAAAAAGTTGGGAACCATCTTTGACTACCATAGATCATAGGGAAAACTTTTATTTTGAAATTCAAAGTTTTCATTGTTTGTGCACTCTGATGCCAGATGTTTTCTTCTTAATTAGCTTGCTTAAAAAATCCTTGATATATTTTATTTTGACACATCAGTCACTTCCACTAAGGAACCGTTGTTTAATAATGATCCATAAAAATGAAAGGTGCTTCTCGTTGTTGTTATTTCAACTAACTCAAATTCAAGTAAAGTTCCATGTTTATTTTTTGCTAACAGAAAGGAGGTCTGTATTCTAAATGTGCATTTTCTTTGACCTGAGTATTAATACTTTGTAATATTACCTTCAGTTACATTGTTCTAATAATTATCTTCTGGTTCTAATTTCTTTACTTTGCATCAGTACATACAAATCTTCAAGCTTTTCAATCCTTCATATTTTTTTCTTTCTTTGTGACACAAGTCATATAATTTTGAACCCAGAGATTAAAAATTATAAGAATCAATTGGGGAGGAAAGCAGAAATCAAGAAACATAACTCTGATACCTCTTGGCAACACCTGTATTCAAATCTTGTTGCAGTATACAAATGTTAGCAACGATACAGCCAAGAGCCCCAGAGTAAATCACTTCCAATTACATTTCCTGAAATGAGTCTCTGAGCTCTCTCTTCTACATCTCTGAACACATTTTCTGATGGGAATAGGAATATGTTAATTGGAAAAATTGAGAGAGCTTTAAGGAGAGGCGAAGAGTACCATTTTCCCCACTTTCCTTCCAAACTGAGACAAGTATTTCCCAGCTCATCACCCAAAAACTAGAAGTAAAAACAGGTGGTGAATGTGCATGTTGGGGGAAAGTATTGGGTTAAAGATCTAGTCATCTGATAACTCCTGCCTGATTAAAGTCATTAAATTTGATTAGCATGTCTATGCTATTGGTTCTTCTTTTTGAAAGAATCAATCTATGGGTCTATTAAACACTAAGGTAAATGTTGAGTTTCAATCGATTCTGTCTTTATGGAATTAAAGCTCCACATAACCAAATTAAATTCTTCTGTTTTAATTGTAGTTCAAAATTTGCTACCCATATGCAAATAAAGCTATAATGAAAATCTAATTAGCCAGGCATGGCACAGGAAAGCTTCAATAAAATCTCTTGTACGCAAAGAACTATGTATCTTTCAAGTTTTACTGACAAAAAAAGAATATGGACTCAAGATGTAGAACTAAACATACATGTTTAGATATGGGTAATGTGGATATTTGTTTTGTTTGACGGCATATTTGTCACAAGGAGTTTGAGGTTTTGTTTTGTTTTTTGCTTTCTCACTGTGTGTGTGTGTGTGTGTGTGTGTGTGTGTGTGTGTGTGTGTGTGTGTGTGTGTTTGATTGGGGAGTCTGGAGAGAGAGAAAACAAAAACTTACTAACTTAAAATTGATTAAAGAATTAAAAAACAAAGAAAAATGGAATAGTAGATTTTTCCCCCTCTAAGACTGAATCTAGAGAATGTAGACTGACTGCAAAGGGAACTTAAAGATCATCTAGTCCAACTCTCATTTTTCAGATGAGAAAACTGAGGCCCAGAGAGTATGTAACTTGCTCAAATCCTCACTGGTAAATTTCAATCCAGGTCCCCTGGCTCTTAATCCATTACCCTTTCTGCTACAACATAATGAATGTCTTCACAATAGCACACATTGGCCATTATGGTATTGAATTTTTTTTCCTCCAAGCATTATTATCTCATAATTATAGCTCCTGGCAGTTGGGTAACACAATAGATAGAGCCCTGGACCTGGAACCAGGAAGATTCAGTTCTAGCCATAGAGACTTAGAATTTATCTAAGTAAGTGATTTTGAACAAGTCAATTCACCTCTCTTTGCCTCAGTTTCCTCATCTGTAAAATGAAGATAATAGCAACATGTACCTACCAGGGTTGCTGTGAGGATCAAATGAGATAATACTTGTAAAGCATTTAGCATAGCCCATTGCAAATAATAGGTGCTATATATTGATAGGTCTCTAGATTTAAGGGATTCTGAGTTTATTTGATTCCCCCAGCCCCACCACTCCCAGTCTTACCATGAGGACCCTGAAATCCCGGAAAGGCAAGTGATTTGTCTGTGGCCTCATAAATAGTAAGCCTCAAAGATGCAAAGAAAGGGAGCTGGTTTAGTGGAAAGAACGCTGAAAGTGGAATCAGTAAACCTTGGATCCTTTCCTACTCCCATCATTTATATACACTCATGATTTGGGGCAAATCACCGCAACTCTGAGCCTCAATTTCTGTATTTCAAATATGGCCTTGGTACTTATATTACCTTATATTATATATATTATTATATATATTATTATGTTATATATCAGTAATATATATATAACATAATAATATATATTATTGTATATATTATTATGTTATATATATATTACTGATATTATATTACCAGCTTCTTATATTATATTACCAACTTCTAAGCAGGTAATTTGGATCATTTGTAGAAATGTGTTCTGACAGTAAAGTATATTATAAATGAAAAGCTATCACATGTCTGACACCATGGAATAACGAGCTAGGCTCTCTAGGAGGAAGGTAGCAAATCTGGGTTCCACCATGAGAAACTGCATGGACCAGTTAAACTGCAAGGACTGTTCACATTCTCAGCAGAAATCTGCTACCTACTTGTGCTGTGACCTCGAGAGAGCGTCTCCCCTCCCTTTCTTTTGGTTTCTCAACCTCTCAAATGAGGATAATGGGGTAGGTTACCACTGAAAGCAATCCAATTGAGAGAAGAAGGGAAAACTATCCATCAAGTGTCTTAGAGACAGTGATAGACAGCGTCAGCAAAGAAACATTGTCCCCTTGGGCTGTTAGGCCACACAAAATGCTTTATTTCCTGTGCTTTCATTCACCTCACCCCAACCAACTTCAAAATAGCCCTTGAGAGATCAAGTCAAAAAGAATCGACCTATTTCAGTGTCCCAAAAGCAGTGTCACTAAACACTAATCTACCTCCCAGCCATGTCACAAGGAATTATTGTGAAGCATTATAGAACTGTTGATGAATAATGATTAGACTAAGAATATTGACTGCAAATATTCTATGATGGTTGTAAGTGAAAAGAATGTGGGTTGCCTCTGACAAAAAAAGTTAGATAAAAATAAGACAGGTAAGAGGTGCAAATACCCAAATATCCTATTTCTCTCTGTAAAAGTACAGATTGAGAAATCCTCTGTTCTGAAACTCACAGGGACTTCCTTAGTTAATACAGTGTACTAAGCCTATCAGAAGAACTGCAAATCCCAGACAGAAGATGTGTGGCTGCTGAGATTTTTTTTGGCTATGCCCTTGCCCTCCATGATAACTTTGAACATCCTTGAACTTTTCATTATAATATAAATGCAATCTAGCAAGTTGGCTAGATATAGCCTGGGAGGTCAGTAAAACTCAAAACTTTCGTCTTTTATTTCTACATCTATGTTGTTCCTCCCCTACACTCAAATGGGCCTTTGCTGAAGGAGGTTGTAGGTGCTGGCCGGTGGCTACAAAAAATAGAACCTGAGGTACCTGATCCTCTGGGGGCCTGGTGTTAGGTTTTAATCCTTGCTGTTACTATTTATGTGAGGTTATGGGATGTATAATAGGAACAGGGTGTCATCAAATTTTAGAGGTTTAAAGAACCTTAGAGATCAGTTAGGCCAATCCTACATTTTACAAATGATAAAAAAAAAAATGAGTTCTAAGGTTAAGTTCCTTTTCAAGTTAATAGCAGAACTGGGACTATAACCCAAATGTTCCAAATCGCAGTCTAATGTACTTTCTACTATGTCTTGCTACCTCCCAAAAAGTGAAAGATAAGGATTAAAGATCCCTTGAAGTTTTTAAATGAATAGCATTGCCAGATCCAGAACCCAGAGATAAACACAGAGCCCCTGATGAAGGAATATCCAAAGTATAATTCTTCTATAAAGGTTTGGGTGGTTGCCTGAGAATGGTCTGCAAAGCAATCTGTCTAGAGTATCAATTAAGCACTGCATAATTAAAACTGATCTATGAACTATGACAAGTAGCAGCCCTAGATTTGGGGATCAGATATTTCCATCCTTGGCTCTGGTAATTCTCTCTTACAAGAGTGTCCTCCCAGTCCCTTTTTACCAGCTGAATTTCTGCTAGTCATCTTTAAAGTCCAAGATGAAGTCTGGATGAAACCTTCTTTGATCACCCACTTTTACCTTACTTGTCATGTAATAGTGTGTATTACAGCTCTCTGTCTTGGTGTTTTCTTAGCTAACAATATTGTTGTATCTATGTTTTGTGATTTGAAATATTGTACATACATAGCTTCTTAATAAATTGACCCTATTGTATTCAGGTGTAACACAAGTCTCACGACTGCAGAACACCTTCCTATCCTTATGCAAATGTAGTACCCATTCAGTGTGTTTACCAAAAGACTAGACTGGAACCAAAAACCAAATAGCAACTCATTTAAGACAAGAAAATAATAATTAAACAATCAAGTAGTGGTATCATTGTCTTCCCCTACATAACAAAGAACATAATATGGGAGAGAAAACTTTTCACGTATAACTCATTTTCCTAGGCTTACAACGTGACGAAACCACCTCTTAGCATTACATTTCCAGTAACTATCTATGCTTCGCCCCTTTCACATTCTGCTTCTGGGTGCTCTTCCTGTTTCAATGCTAATATTTGTTGGTCCTGCAATAAAACTGTTACCATCTACTTCAGCTATCAAATAAAGCTGGGATTTCTCCTTCTCCAAAGAAAGCATTACTGTTCCAAGGCAATATAGCCAATGTAAATATTCCTGGAGGTCTAATTAGCATCGTTCAGTTCTTTTCTTATTCAGGCCCACAACCACTCCTAGTCAGCCCAACACAAAAAAAGAAAACAAAAATGTCTAATCAATCATATTGCCATCTTTTCCCAAAGAAAAGCCCTCTGTTCCTTCTCCTTATCCCTATTAGATTAGAGTGAATGAATTTCTTGTGATTCCCATTTTATTTCCTTGGACAAGTGCATGCAGTTTATTACCAGGTAGAGTCACTGACCTTTGTTCAGTGTTTCTGACAATATAGCAAAGGCCCAATTAAAACTAATTAAAGAAGGATGATAGGGAGAGACAAAAAAGTCTAAAATCCAAATCGAGGTCTTCACAAAGATAATTGTCATTGATCTGATATCTTAAAATCTAATCTGATTCATCTTTAATTAAGTGAACATCACCACCACCATGCTCCCCTCTCTTTGGCTGATTGAGATCTCAGATAACCACTAAAGAGGTAGCTTAAGCTTTCCAGATCTTCTGGGTCACTGCTTTGCTTTCTTAGTATCTCCCAATCTCTGCCAAGCCTATGGTTATAGAGACTTTGTACTTATTCAAAAAAACAAACAAACAAACAAAAAAACCTAATGATAAGGGAAAGGTCTCAGATTCATACCTAGACTAAATTTTTTAAAAAACTGTTTCATGTCAGAGTTCTTTTAAGAAAAAGGTCAAGGTCTTTTGCTAGAAAGAAAAATAGTACCAAAAACTCAAATTTATGTAGCTAGATATATATATTTATACACACACACACACACACACATGCTTACACAAGTATGCTACTCATAACAACCCAGTGAGATTGGGCAATAATTTTAAACCCCACAATGGCAGTATAGACTTACAGCTGGATAGCACCTTAGACATCATTTATTTCAACTTACCCATTTTTCAGTCAGGTAACTGAGACCTAGGCAGGTTAACTTACTTACCCAAACTGACACAGATTGTAAAATGGTAGAACTGGGACTTGAACAATGCACTTCAAATGAAATCTGGCACTCCATCCACCATATTAAATAATATTGAGTGACTTGTCTATGGTTACACATTTAGTAAAGTTTGGAATGGGGATTTGTACCCAAGTCATCATCTTCAGGTTTGGCAATCATTCCAATTTACTATGCCCAGAGGGACTAAGGGAGTTTGCCAAGACCAATCAATCAATAAGCTTTTCTTCAATGCCTCTCATGTTCTAGGAAATACAAAACCCAAAGTGAAACAACTCTTGACTTTAAGGAGATCCCATTTTTAAAAGGGAGACATGTACAAGGTCACACAGGCATTTGTAGTATTACCTCTTAGGTACAATGAAGACAATTAAACATCCCCTGCTCTCAAGAAACCTATATTCTATTCTGTGTAAAGGATGAAGGAAAGGTAGGGAGGGGGGAAGGGGAATGGCAGGGATAACACTTGTGCATGAATAAGCAAACATTAAGTATTTTGAGAAGCAATAATGAAAGCTAAATCTTGAAGAAAGAGAAGGCTTCAACTAGGTAGAGCTACAGAGTAATTCATTGCACTTTTGAGGATTATTATTGTTGATCCTTCAATTTTAAAGAGAACCAATAACGTCAGGAGGGTGATGTCTTGACTTCCAAGTGAACTAGATTTAAGTGAGGCAGAGTTTTGCAAAGTCATCAACTTCACTCTCTCTCCCAGAGTCATCAGAGCCCAGTGATAAGACATAGATCAAGTAGCTGGCAGTCACCCTGAATGCACTAGGAGACCTTGGCCATTTTAAGCTAAGGTCTTTTCCAGGTCCCAGTTTCTCTGAGGCAATACCCATTCACCTTAGTTAAAGGTTAGGTAAGAGATGAGGCAAAAGATGGTCTTGTTTGCCTTCACAAAAGAATCAATCTGGATAGAGAAGACCCTCAGAGTTTCTGGTCAGAACCAGGTTTGAGGAATGTCTTCTGGGACTACAAGAATATGGATTGGAGAGTCACAGATTGAAATTTCAAAGAAATTTTCCATATTTTCCAGAAGACAAATCTGAGGACCAAAAGGGTTAAGTGACTTGCACAATGGCATATAGCAGAGTGAGAATTCAAATCTAGGTCTGTCTTTTGACTTCCAAATCTGTGCTGCTTCCACTCTACCATACTGCTTCTACTTTACTATACCGTATAAGAGGAAATGTCAAGTTCTAAAGAGTCATTCAGTTTGGCTGGAATATATAGCATGTCAAATGAAGCATGTGTGAAATAGGTGTTGCAGCATAGATTTATATGGAAGGCAAGTGCTTTAAAAGGTGTCAATGTTTTCTGCAGGCCTAAGGAAAAACAATTATTGAGTTTACTAGGTAAAAAATAGTGTATTCTAAATTTGGGGCTATATTTAAGACCAGATATAATCTTGTCCTTCTCGTCAAGGACATTACAAATCGGGGAAAATAGCTAAGTGTATTGTCCTTCAGTGTCTTCTAAAACTATTAGAGTTAAATTTATTGTAATGATAATAAAGTGAAAATCATCTCCTAATGACAGGAGTATCTTTTTGGTCTCTTTTAAAAAAAAATCTGAAATTTCATGAAAATCCAGGTAACTTATTAGCTTTAAATTATGTAATCAATTTATTGGGTACCCCTAAAACATAACCTCTGCATAGCCTCTCTATCTGAATGAAACCCATTTTTTTTTAGTCTGACTTTGGATCCCCATGTCCTGAATTCTTTTCATTATTTAAAAGGCAGAATATTAACTTCTATATTTCATTTGCTGCCATCCTTCTCTGGTAAGAACTTTTACTTTCAACTTCATCCTTCTTAAATCCTCAGCACTTTGGCTATTATAAAAATGTCCCTGCTACCAGTTACAAAGCACTGCACATCTCCGTGCCATTGGGTTATGTATTGGTTAAGAGGTGCAATTCATCCTGTTAGCAGTCTCAGCAGAGGTCAGGGGATAATTGAACATTGAGACTGAACTCTCTTTTCACCCACCAGGTGGTTGCTCCCGGTCAAAGCAGAGACACATTGCCGGGGTTGAGAAGTAAAATTGTGCAACCTTAACTCTAAGCTGTTAAGTGGTTAGGTTTCCAGTCCTTGGAACATTACTAAAGTGGTCCTTTCCAACTGCCTCCATGTACCTAGATGATTATGTCCATGCACAAGCTCATGCATGTGTGTGTGTATGCAAGGATTACACATACATACAACCAATACGTATACTTCCTGAAAAGGTGACAATTTCTAAGCAAAGTTCTCTTCTATATCAAATCAAACAGTTATAATGCTTGGTTGTTGATGAGTCATTTTTAGTAACATTCAATGCTCTGTGACACCATTTGGAGTTTTCTTGGTAAAGATACTGGAATTGCTTTCCATTTCCTTCTCTAGCTCATTTTACAGATAAAGAAACTAAGGCAAACAGGGTTACGTGATTTGCCCAGAGTCACAAAGCTGGAAAGTATCTTAGGCCACATTTGAACTTGAGTCTTCCTGTCCTATCCTTGGCTGTCCTTTTGGGGCCTGTTACACTAATATAATAGATTTCAAAAGTTAACTTGCCAAAATATATTAGACTGAAAATAACATAAAGCTAATTTTAGACTGATTTTTTATATTCGTGATAAAGGTATGATTTTATTTATAAAAATTGCAATAAAACAATAACATCTTTCAGAAAAAACATTTACATATAAGTTCCAAAGCAGAAATAAGAAATCATAGAGGATAAACCGAAAAAAAAAAGTGTGTGTATATATATTATACATAGGTTTGTGTGTATGTATGTGTATACATGTATATACACACATACCTAGGTATATGTGGGGTGCACTTCTTACATACACACACACACACATGCACTTATTTGTGGCATTTCTTACTACATATATGCATACATTGCAAGAAGGTATTTCTTAGTGTATATTTGTCTGTATACACACATATTCATATATTATAGAAGAGTTACCTTTCAGAAAAAAATTTTTGTGCAAAACAATATTGTGCAAAAGAAAATAAAAAGAATATAATTAGATAATAATTTACTTATTGTCTTATTTCCATATGCATCAAAAATTAAACAAGGTTCCTGTATTAAGAAAGTTTATGACAAACTGAAAGCTGTCACCTTTATGATATTCTAAAGTGAGATACAAATAATTAGTTTTTTCCTTTAGCATAATGAAAGTTGCTAATATGACAGAAAGACAGAGTGATATGAGACCCATTTTCTATGAGCTATTCCTGTTTTATATTAGTCATTAGGCTGGCATATTAATGAATTTCATGTTTACTAATATATTAGAACATTGCTAACATAATTCATGAACATCCAAGAAAAGTCTTTAATAAAATACGGATAAAATAATGAAACATTTGAATCTTGTTTAAGCAGAATTAATAGGAGATAAGATTACTTAGGGATATTGTAATGACATCAGAATTTCCTTTACACTGATTGTTGCTAATAGAATAACATTTTAAATCTGTGTAATGTTTATTAGGACCATAATATAGAGACGCAGGTAATAAATAAGACTATAGTTTTCAGTCGTTGATAAATTAACTTTTATTTCATTGGTATGAACAGTTTCCAATAAAGAAGCAGCTTTCATTAATGCAGATTAGAAATAGCTTGGCAGCTTATATCCTGAAAATGTTTCCCATGACACTGACTGGTCGAATGATTTGCCCAAAGTTAGACAGCCAGTGTGCTCCAAGGGTCCATGCTGAACCCAAGTCTTCTGGTCTCTGGGGCCAGAGACTCTACTAAGCTACCCTGCCTTCATGAATGTTATATGGCAGAATTAAAACACATACACATATAAGTTAAGTCAAAGGTATCATTATAATTATATACCTTGTAATTGGGCATAAATTAGATAAGAATTTCTCTCTTAACATCTCACTGATTCAGTTTCTCTACCACCTGCTTTTAGACACCAACCAAATCATCTGAGGTTTGTGACATTTAAGAAGTTTGAGAGACATGAGTTCGAGGTAACTAGTTATTTTATTAATAATGTTAGAATTTTAATAAAAGTTATCAGTGGAACTTTTGGATGCCAAAAAACTCTCATGATGGCAGGCTCATGGCTTATAAGCCTTTGGAACAGTGAGCATTTGAGAGGTTGGCTATCAACTCTGGTTAACGAGTAATGAGAAAATGAATGTTACTGTGAGAAGCAGGCTTCCTCCAATTAGAGGACGAGAGAATGACCCCACCTCCAGCTTTGAGCAGTCTAATCAAAGAATTTGCCTCATCCAAACCCGCTTGTATGGAACATAATAGGCTTCCCTACCTTAGATTAAATTTCTTATAAGGTTGGGTGGGGTTTGACTACAATTGAGGAGAAAGTCAATTCAACCTTCAGAGATTGAGTTTTAAAATGATGCTTTAGAAAAACAGTGCACTCTGGATCTCCCCATATCATTGATTATTAATAATCATTTCTCTCACGTTCAAGGATAGTTTATTTATAAATGTGTCTGGTCATTTTTAAGAAAACATATCCCCAAATTATTTCTTCAGGTCCAACCCAAATGGCTTTTATGTTTTATTAAATATATTATGTTGAGTTTCAAGTAAATAGCTTTTATATTCTTTTCTAAAACATTACTCCTTATAAAACAAGGCACCTCAACTGAACACACCCACATGCACACACACACACACACACACACATACACAGTCACTCACACACTCATACTCACACTTTCAATGAACTTCTTTTTAGGTAAGGCACCTTTATAGTTCATGTCAGAATCATGGATCATAGAATAAAACTTTGGAGCTGAAAGAGACTGACCTTAGAGATCACCTAATCCATCCCTTTCAGGTTTAGAGATGACCAAATTGAAGCCCTAAAGAGGGAAGTGATTTTCTCAAAGCCACAAAGATAGCAAGTGGCAGAACCAGGATTTAAACCCTAGTTGATCCTCAGATTACAAATTCAGAGCTATTTCCAGCATACATGTAAAATTCTGTGCCCCAGAGTCCCTGTCTGCAAAACTTTAAATACTTCTTTTTTGTTAAGTATTAAATAGGAGTATGAAGATTGAGTTTTAATATTCCAAAGGGCTTAATTGGATTCACAAGGATAATTCTGTCTTACCCATCTAATTCTGTTTTTCCTTCCTGTGATGCATTAGTTACAATTTACTAGTCAGCACTATAGACCCTTTAAAGAAACCCAATTATATTCCCAAGGTATAACTTGCTCACAGAATAGGCTGAGTTTATTCTACACAATGCTGGTCATGTTTCTAGGTGACTACTCATTATATTCATTACAACATGGTAGAATGATGGAATGGAATGATTGCTAGACTTGGAGTTGATGACTTGGATATCAATCCCAATACTAATCTTTACTAGATGTGTAACCATAGACAAGTCACTCAACAATATGCAACATGGTAGATGGCGAGTCAAATTTCATTTGAAGTGTATTGTTCAAATCTGGGTTCTACTATTTTACACTCCATGTCAGTTTGGGCAAATAACTTAACCTGTTTGGGTCTCAGATCCATTGAAAAATAGGAAATTGGAATAAATGACGTCTAAGGTGCTATCCAGCTGCAAATCTATGCTGCCATTGTGGGGATTAAAACTACTGTCCAATCTCACTGCGTTGTTATGAGGACCATACTTATATAAGTGTGTATATTGCTACATAATTTGAGCTTTTACCACTATTTTTCTTTCTAGCAATAGACCTTGACTTTTCTCTTAAAAGAACTCTGACACTAAACAGTTATTTTAAAATTTAGTCTAGGAAGAATCTGAGACCTTTCTCCTTATCATTAGTTTGTTTTGTTTTGTTTTGCTTTTTGATAATTACAAAGCTTGTATAATGATTACTTTGGCAGAGATTGGGGGATAATGAGAAAGTAAATCAGTTATCCAAAAAATCCTGAAAAAGAGATTACCCTATATGAACTGCCCTGTCTGGATGTTATCATCATGCCTCCAAACCATCCCCGGAGTCAAAGAAAAGTATTGAGACTCTCTAAATATTGTATCATTCACTGTACAACATAGCAAAGTAAAGGAGTCATGATCTTTACTCTTGAGGGGGTTGCGTGCATGAAAAATACTTAAATGGATGTTTAACTGAAACTTGCCTTTCCTACTCCAGTGGATCCATTAAATGAATGCCCCTTCAAAAACTGAACTGAGGTTCAAGGCAACCCATTTATTCACCTCTGATTGACTTATTAGACAATATAACCCTTGGCGAGATTATAAGGGAAACAGCATAACTCTTCTAGGAAAACTTACCATTCACAAAGTCATCCAAAATTATTCCCAAAGGGTATTTAGACAGTCTCAATACATTTCTTTGACTCTGGGGATGGTTTGATGGCATGGTGATAACATCCAGACAAGGCAGCAGATCTGATATTCCTGGACAAAGCACAAAGACAGTTATAAGCAGTCAGTAAGCATTTGTTTATCACCTACTATGTGCTAGGCATGAAGCAAAGTTGTGGTAATACGAAGAAAGGCAAAAGAGAGCTCTTGCTCTTAAGGAACTAATTAGCATAATGAAAGCACTTGAATTAAGAGGAGTTGGGAAAGGCCTCCAGTGAAAGGTGGCATTTTAGCTGGGATTTGAAGGAAGCCAGAAGGGAGAGATGAAGAAGGAGAGAATTCCAGGCATGGGAACAACCACAGAAATGCCTCGAGATGAGAGATGGAGGGTCTTATTTGTGGAACAGCCAGTAGGCCAGTGTCAATGAGTTGAAAAAATATGTTGGAGGCCAGAACAGGTGTGAGGGAAGGAAAAGTATAAGACTGGAAAGGTAAGAGAGAACTTGGTTATGAAGGGCTTTGAACATTAAATAGAGGATCTTGTATTTGATTCTGGAGGTGAAAAGAACCCCTGGAATTTATTAAGTATGGGGATGACATTGTCAGACCTGTGCTCTTAAGTAGATTTTTCTTTTAAGAAGATAATACTGGTTATGAGTGGGCAGCTAGGTGGTGCAGCGGATAGAGCACCAGTGCAGGAGTCAGGAGGACCTGAGTTCAAATCTCACCTCAGACACTTGACACTCACTAGCTGTGGGACCTTGGCCAAGTCACTTAACCCCAATTACCTCATCCTGGGTCATCTCCAGTCATCCTGATGAATATCTGGTCAGTAGATCCAGATGGAGGAGAAGTGAGGATGGTGACCTGCCCTTCCTCACTCAAAACAAAGTCAAGTGCAAGTCATGTCATTATTTCTCTGATGGCATTGGCTTCTTCGGCAACAAAGGATGAATACACTGGTTATGAGTAAAACAAAAGAGGGAGCCAGGTTATTGTTAATGAGTGAATAAATGCATTGATAAAGTGAAACTTGTATGGAAACTATTTGGGAAGCCCCTAAAAGTATGAGTCTTTTCAATGTACCTGGATTTGTAGGAGCTTTGGAAGTGCAGGCATTGGGACTTATGGAGGCTGAGGTGATCTATTGGAGCTGCCAGGTCTCATAATGAGGCTCTGGTTTCCAGAGTCCTTCACAAAGGGTAATCAGCATATTTTGCATTATGGCAAACTCTGGAAGATCTGAATATCTTGTAGAAACAGTGCTGAGTCATCTCTATATGGGAAAAGACAGAGCCCAGGAAGACACCTGTAGAACCAGAGTCTGGATGCAAGCACAATAAGCAGTAAAACGTAAGTTCCTGAATGTGTGAGGGGAATGCCTATAGATGCACAAGACACTATCACTCTTCCCGCAGTAGCTATTCCAAATCTCCTCTCTCCTCAGATCATCTAAGTAGCTTGTACTTTATCTTGCATTTTACTAAGAATATTAAGGAAGTAAGGACCTTCATTATCTCTCTTCCTACTATATGTCAAACTTTCCATACATCTTCACTCAAGTTCTTTATCTTTGATCTCCTTTCTCTTTTCCAACATTGGGGCTAACCATTTCATTTGTTCCCTTGATGGTATTCATTCGGTGGAAACTGAGGCATCAGTTATTTCCTCTGTCTCCTTCATCTTTGTTTCTTCACTGTCTATTATGTCCACTAACATGCTGGTAAATGTATAACAACTGACTGTTTGAAAACTAGAACACACTTTTAACTGTGACCTGCATTAGTAACATTATCCCCAACACTTTCTTAAGTCTAGACAATAAACACAATAATAAAGCCCAAATATGTAATGTTTGCCAGTTTTTGAGGTGTAAATACTCACCATGAAAATATAGCAATCAGTCCTAATACTTCCCTGATTAAGCTAGTTATGTCATTAGCCATAAATACAGTATCATGCTCTCTTATCCTTAAAGGAAACATTTATCTGAACCTCATCATATCCTCAAGCTGTTATCCTCATTCTCTCATCTCTTTCTGTTACTAAACACCTAGAAAGATTTGTTTACATGAAGTTCTTCAGCTTCTCACCAGTCATCCATTCAGGAATCACACAATCTCACAGTTACTTAGAGTATCAGAAGTTATCTAGTCAAGTTCCCTATCTGAACAATTATTTCCTTCACCAAATTTCTGAAAAGTGGCCTTCCAGGCTCTCCTTAAAGTCTTGTAAGAGAGGGACCCTAGTATCCCTCAAAGTAGTCCATTGTAATTTTGGATTGATTTAATTATTTCCTTACATCAATCAAAACTAAATCGGCCTCTCTGCATCTTTCACCTATTAGAGAAAACTAGGTAGTATAGAGGATTGAGCACTACTGACTTCATTCCCTGCCTTAGACACTTCCTTGCTATGCAATAAAAATAACTATGACATTAGCTAGCATTCATACAATGCTTTCAGGTTTGCAAAGCACTATATACACAGGCATGCCACTTAAAATCTCAGTAACCCAGGCAACACTCTAAGACTATAAGTTGCCGAGACAGTACTCACCTACATAGGTAGAGGAAGTTTACTTCTATGGGAGAAAAGTAGGGGTGAAGAGGAAGAGACTTTCCAGGCATGGAGGAAGGCCAGCTCAGTAGCAGAAATATGGGAGATGGAGAATCTTATGTGAGTTACATGAAGATTAGTTTGGCTAAGCTTTTTCTGTAGAAGGGAAGGAGTGCAATGTGTGGGAAATAAAGGAAGGAGTTCTCTTTCCTCAGGGTTAAAACTCCTCCCATTTTTTAAGTGACTGCAGTTAATCAGAATTGTGACCTAGCATGGTCAGGTAGAAGGTCAGAATCTTGTATGAAGTCTTGATGAGCTGTTTGAGGGAAAGCCTCTAAGTCACCTGATCAGTGGATGATGTGATGGGAAGTTCAGTGTGGAACAGCATAAAGGGGCTTGCCTTGGTCTGAACAAATTGTAGCACTCCCTTAAGAGCTACCCATTCAATCAGGGAAAACGATCATAAAAATTAATAAAAGCTTTCCTGATTGCACAACAAATATTGTTCTTTGTTTAAGATGAGCATGTTTCTCACAATTAGGGGCTTGCGTTGGGGGTTTGTTTCTCACAAAAATATAATGAGACCAGAAAGGTAGACTGGAGCCAGGTTGTGAAGGGCTTTAAAAGACAAAATGGGAGGTATATATTTTATTTTGGAGGCAGTAGGGAGCCACTGGAATTTATCGAGTTGGGGAGGTGACATGGTTAGACTTGATCTTAAAGAAAAAAATTGGGGCAGCTCTGTGTCACCCTGCTAAGTCACACTGAATGAAATTTCAGTCACTTTGAAAGCACCTATAATGTGACTTCTAACCATACAACTCCAGAGAAAAATGATCTTTCAAAGGTCATCATTGACCTATCAGTTACTAAATCTGTCATACTTTCTTTTGATAAATTTTATCTTCTTCTTTTACCATTATGGGGAAGGGCAATCCATATGCCCACATCATACAACAAACAGAAATTATTTGGTTTTTAAAATATATTAAAAAAGCTCTTCTCCACCCTGTGATCGATTTTCTGAGTGCAAAATCTAAGTGGATCAGTGAGGGAACCATAGCATGACACTTTTTCTAACCAAACAAGCTCAGCATACATGTGGGGGCTTTAAATAGCAGAAAAGAATGAGCACTTGTTTGTCAAGATGTGGGCTAGAAAAGCTTTTGACTTGTCTAGGGCAGGCAGTTTTACTTTTCTTCCTTCTCCTCCTTCTTTCTTTTCTTCCCTCTGTCTTCTTCTTCATGAGCCTCTCCCTTTCTTCCTCTTTTCCTTTGTATAGTTCCTGTGGCATCTCATACTCCCCTGGTTGGGGTCCCCAATGGGGATGGGGTATCAGTGCTGCTCTATTTCCTTGCTGACACTAGCGCATCATTCTTTGGAAACATTGGCTCTCCACTGGTTTACTGCTACTCCCATTACCCATTCTTTCTGCCATAACTGTTGCCCTTTCCCTTCCGAAGGTGTTGGGGCCCACTTTGGTGATATTGCTAATCTCAGTGCAGGCTGTCTCTACAATCCTGCACCATAAACAAATGAAAGAGGGGAGGCTGGGATCCCCAGTGCCACTCATGAAGATCCCCATTGTTGGAGTGAAGACTAAGAAAAAGTAGAGAGAATAAAAGGAGAGACCTTTGTAAAGAATCTGTAAGCATAAAGCAAGGAAAGGATAGGAATATAAAGAGGGAAATTAAAAGGTATAATTTTTATAGGTGAAGAAAAGTTAAAAATTAGATTACATGCTACAAATATAGATATTTCAATCTAGGAAGATGGACAAAAACATTATCACTGATGGAGAAGAGGAAAGAAAATGGAAGGATAGAGAACTGATGGTGGTTACATAGTAAGGGATTCAAACTAGAATTTGGTCACATGATGACAACATAGTCCCACGCAGGCCCAACGAGGCTTATTTTTAGAATCATTCAGTGCTGCGGACCTGCTCTCCAGCATGAAGAATCAGGTATATTTTACAATGGAGGATACCTGTCTTTTTTCTTTCTGGCCTCACATTTTTTAAAGAAATCAGCTATAAATACACATACATAGAATCTTAAGAAAGTAAAATAAGTTGCCAATGTATAGCCCTGGGCTTATATGTAGGGAAGGTCCCATCACCACTACATCCCATGTAGTGATGATATATTTATCACTGTAGTCATGTAATGAGTCACAGGTGAATATTTCATTTGTTTGATTTTATGTTTTAGCATCAGCTCAAAGTATCCTTTTTACCTATGGTCTCCACAAGAAGCTCTATAACTGCTAGCAGTGTGGACCCTTCAAAGAATAAGATCATTTTGGATATTATATTTTCATCACCACATGGGATTGGAAAGCAGACAATTCTTCAAAATCTATGGGCAAACTCGCATGCTTCCCTTCAGCAGATTGTCTGCTGATAACTCTGTTATACTACCCATGTTTCCTTGATCACTACCAGGTAAGGAACAAATGTTCTGGGTCTGATCCTCTTAGCACATTACACTTGTATTCTCCCTTTCCTTTCATATGCATGAAGTCTTTTCAGTGGTGGCTTATACTTGTTAATATCCCAGCATGGATTCTCCTTAGTTGTCTTGGACTGAAATATTCTTATTTCTTATCCTTACGGACAAGGTTAAGAGTAGACTATGATATAAACTCAGTGCATAATGTCCTATGTCCCAAGTCAGCTGCAGAAATCAAGCAGAGCCATGGCATTGATTTGCTATCTGTTGGTGATGTATGGTTCCTATTCTCCTGTTTATAGGATCATTGAGTTAGCATGCACAGACTCTAAGGATGCCAAGTCCATTCCTGTCATTTTGTAGGTGAGGAAACAAAGGCCCAGAAGAAAAACTGAATTCCCAAGTTCTCACTAAGCAGCAAAGGCAGAATTTGAAGACAGATCTTTCAACTCCAAATCCATCATACCTTGGAAAAATTCAGTTGTATATTCTAGCCAACAACTCATTGAACACAATACCCCTATAGAGTGTGGCAATGTAGGGAGTGTCACCATCAAAGGCTCTAATACAAAAGCAAAGGTCTTTATCAAATCATACCCAATGGAAATAATTTACATTTTCATAAACACCGGCTTCTTTGTGGCTTCTCTCTCTCCTTTGTTCTCTCATAATTAGTGTGTTTCCCTTAGTTTTTATGTTGTAGAGATTAGACATTTTTAGACTCCCTTCTGCCCTACTTAATCGTGGCTGGTGCTTTCGCTTTGCTTTTTTTAACACTGACCTTTATTTTTGTGTTCTTTTCTTCTCTTATTACTTCTCATTCATATTTAATTCTGCATGCAGAATCCTCTCCTAGACTCCTTTACCTTTTGATTCTTTATACTTGGCAACATGCAATTGTTTGATATCCTTTTTGGGGGAGATATGTCACTTTTCTTGTGGAACTGCTTTGAACTGGCTTTCATCTTTTAGCATTTAAATGATCTAAGTCTTCATATATCTTGCTTCATTGTTCCTTATTATTTACTTTTCCTCCCACCACAATGTCATCTGTTTGAAGCCTGGGCTGTTCTTTTGTTATTTTTTTTCACTCCTATTCTTTGTTTTTAATTTTTGAGCCAGCCTGGCACTTCTTTGACTCCCACAGGGCTAAGTATTGCTTATTTGTTGTTGCTGCTGCTTTAGTTTAAGATGGGGAACTTTATTCAAAATTACTTTCTGCATCTTGTTTGCTAGACTTTCAAAAGTACAACAGTTTATTTGTCCATTGGAAGTTTGCAGAGCTTGACTTCTCCTTGGGATCGAATTAAATCTAAAACCTAAATTAGCCTAGATTCTTGGGATAAAGAAAAAGTCCAAGCAGCACTGGACAAGTTATCAGAAGAAGTTGAAGTAGTTTTGGATTCTTGCCTGTGATACTAACTGGTTGTATGATTCTAGGTAAGTTGTTTTCTTTCTCTGATTTTCAGTTTCCTCATTTACAAAATCTGAGGTTAGCACTTCAGGATCCCTTTTAGCTCTATGATTTTATGAATATGGTACACTGTTTTGTTCACTGAAAAAAGTCTTCCGGGGCAGGGAAGGGACCTATGGTCTTAAGGCCACATGTGACCTTCAAGGTTCTTAGGTGTAGGCTTTAGATTGAGTCCAAATTTTCAGAACAAATCCTTTCATTAAAGGAATTCATTCTGTGAAGTTTGGATTCGCTCAAAAGGCCACACTTGAGCATCTAGAAGGTCACATGTGGCCTCAAGGCCGCAGGTTCCCCACCACTTTTAGACTCTTTAGAAACCCATTGTCATAACAGATGTTTATCAATTCATTCTCTTTTCTTGCCTTGCCCAACAAAATGTGAACATAATTACATCTTTCTCTAATTAAAGATATTGCAGTTTTTCAGGATTGTCCCTATAAACATAAACTAGAATTATATGAGTCTCAATATAAATGCAAAGAGGACAGGAAATTGGGCTGAATTAGCATTCACCATAACTTTAATCTAGAACATTATCTGTAAAAGGCAGTTGGTGATGGGAGGCTGGATCTCAGGAGCAAGACTAGGCAATCAATAAATAGATATGGAACTCATCTAGATGAATTCTTTCACAAGGATTTCAGTATCTGGTTCACAGTCTTTCTCTCTGTTTCAACAAACCATGTCTTCATACTTGAGTACTTCAGTATGTACATTGATGTCTCATCAAATACCATCAGCTCCCATTTTAAACCCCTACCTTTTCCCATTATTCAGATCTTTATTTGGCTTAAATTCCAACAGGTATGGTAACATCTTAGATATCACTGTCACATATAATTAACTGTTCTATTACTTCTGAAATTGGCCACTCCAAATATTACTTTTTGTCTTCTCCTTTTTCCTTCCCTTATTTGTCCTAAAATTTTTAAAAACTGTATTGGTCTTTTACATCAATTTTGCTTCCAATATACCTTTTACCCCATAAAACTCTCCTTTAACAAAAAGAGTTAAGTCAATTAACCCAATGCCTGAGTCCAACAATATTGTGAACTTGTAGTCCGTAACTCCTTTACTGAGAGCAACAAAGAGAGATCCTTTGGAACCAAACAACCCAGACCAGCAACTCTTCATTACATTTAACTGAGATTTTAATGCATCTAAGAGTGCTTCAGATTTACATTATTTCAATAACTGTATATATTTCTTCTCTTGGATCCACCTTCACTCTCTATCAGTTTATACAAATCTTCACAAGTTTCTCTGAATTCCTTATTTTCCATTTCTTACAGTGCAAATACGTTATATTACATTCACATAATACAGTTCATCCAGTCACTCTCCATTTGAGGGTAATCTGTTTCCACTTTCCTTTTTGTTCCCACAAAATGATATACACACACCCATATATATAAATACATACACACACACACACACACACATATATGTATATTATATACATACAATAACTATATTATTATTATATGCAAGGGACTTCTTTTTCTGACCTCCTTAGGATTATGTCTCCAATGGAAAGATTGCTGGGTCAAAGGATATGAATGGTTTAATGACATTGTCTCGTTAATTCCAAATTGTTTTTCAGAATGGCTAAACCAAATCACACTCTTACCAGTAGTGCATTATTAGTGTGCCTAGCTTCCAATAGCTACACAAATGTGGACTATTTTCATCTTCACCCTACTCTTTATCACTATTTTCAGTCCCTGTATTTTTCCTGTTCTCTCAGTCTATCCCCTCTATTCTGGTCTTATTTTCTCCCCTTACAGTTTTGACCATATGGTTGAATGGTTTAACTATAAACTGCTTCATGTCCTTGGAGACACTTGCCTTCTCATCCTGTTGTTCACACCTTGCCAAAATCTAAAACCTGAGTTAACCCCAACATTCACCTTCACTAACACTGCTCTCCTACTGTTGAACACTGCTAGAGAAAGCCATATAATCATTCCACCTAGAGCACTAAAAGTTTATGCTTTTTATTTCCAATGTGCCATTACTTTTGCCCAGAAATCTTTTTATTCTTCTTAGATTGACCCTCTAACATGTGCCCCACAAGGGCTATTTGAAAACTTTTCTTCTTTTCCTTATACCACCTTTTCACCCTTCCCTTTCAAGCAGAACCTTTCCTTTTATTTTACTGAAAAAAAAAATAAAAGCAAATTGCTTTGAGTTCCCTTTCCTTCCCTATACTATATATTTCAAAACATTCTACACGTTCTCCTTCTTTACTCTGGTTTCTGACCAAGAAGTGGCCATTTTCTTTGCCAAAGTCAAACCCTCTATCATTATTTTTAATTTCTACCCCTGGAATTTTCTCCTAATATTTGACTCCCTTGAACATCAGCCCCTCATCCCATTTTCAGTCCTACCAATATACTGACCACTTTTTATTTCATATAAATATGACTTACTTTCCTCCATCACCACAAAAAGTTACTAAGCCTTGTCATACTCTCAAATTTTTATCTCACAGCTCTTCTTCTTTCACTGTCCCATCTCTAATCCAATCTTCACACAGCTAACAAATTAATATTTCTAAGACATAGTTTTGAATATGTAACTTTCCTTTTCAAAAATCTTCATAGTTCTCAATTTCCCTTGGATAAAATATAGCCTGCTCAGGTTGGCATTTAAAGGTATTTAAATAATCTGGTTCCCGCCTACCTTTTTCATATTGATTTCATATTAATCCCCTTTGCCCACTCTAAGTTTCCGACAAATGACATAGCATCTATTACCTGAACTCAAAATTCTATTTTATCTTTATTCCCTTGCATAACCCATGCCTTGAAAATACTCTTTCTCCTCAATCAATTAGAATTCTTAGATCCTTTCATTGTTCAACTTGGACTCCCACTCCCTATACCATTTGATAATCTCTCTTTCATCACAATGCATTTTGCTAACTTATTTATGTAAAGTAGAATCTAAGGTCCTTAAGTGTCACAGTGGTAAGCTGGTAAATGTTTAACAACCAGCTCTGGGGAGGGAAGAGAGGAAGTGTGCAGAATGTGCAAAGGACACACTTTTATTTTTAATCTGATTGTTGATATTCTCTCCATCACTTTTTTAAGTCTAATCAGCCAACAAAACAACAGATCAAGGCCTGATTTGTATCACTCGCCAATTTCTGAGGTGTAAATTCTCAGAACGAAAATTGAACCATCAATAAAAATTATTCCAGCTGACTCCAACACATCCCTGTAGGGACTACTTTGATTTTGATTTTTTAAAAAATATATTTACAGGGCCTAGCACAGTATCTTCTGCACAGTAAGTACTTAAATTTTTAGTGAATCGCATTGGGAGATTTTATATGGACCTAGTGTTAGATACACACAGTAAAAACAAAAGTGGAGGTGAAATTTTTGGCATTTGTGTCCACCCATGTTGACAACTGAAGGAGAATATTGGTTGGATCCGAGTTAACTGAAATTTATTCTCTAGCTATTAAATGATGACACAGTTGGTTTATTTTTTAACTGATCCCAGGTCTATCTTAAAGGTACACATGGTAATATTTAAAGCAAGTAGAAAGTGCTCAAAAATTGTCTAGAGTTAAACTGAATCAAATTGAATATATAGACATGAAGATGGGATAAACTTGATCTTTCTGGGAAATGTTCTATGTTCATAGTGACTGTGATTTCTCACGAACTCTGCTGGGTCTACTAGGGACTCTACAGAGGAGGAACTCTAAAGAGGGGAACAAGAAATCAGCCTTCTTGAGGGAATGAAAATGCATTATCCATGTTATCTGATTCTTCTCTCAGACTCAGGAAACAAACTTTGTTTTCCCCTCCAGAGTGAAAATTATACATATTAACCTCTCTTGGTAACCAGGCATTATACCAGTATCTGTTTGGTCGGACGAAAGATAATAGTTAATGTTGGATGGGAAATCTTTTCTCCTAGAAGTTAACCTTATAGGTTCAAGCATGTGTATAAGTACCTAGGTATTACAGTAATAGAGCACAGAGTCCTTGAGTCCAAAAGACTAGAGTTCAAATCTTACCTAAGATATTTACTAGCTATGTGACCCTAGGCAACTGAGCCATTGGTAAGTGAGTTTCAGCTTCCTCATCTGTAAAATGGGGGTAATAGTAGCATTTGTCTTCCAGATTGCTGTGAAGATCAAATAAGAAAATATTTGTAAAACACACAGTTTCTGGCACTGAGTAAATGTTAGATTAATGCTAGTGATGGTAATGCTGATGATGATGAAGCCTGAACTCAAAGGGGAGAATCAAGCTCCCAGCTTGCAAATGGTGCTTGGATAATATAACTAGATTGAATTTTATGAATAACTAAAGTTAACAATTTTGAGAAATACCTTATAAAGAGTCCTCCAAAGTGTGCTAACGTGGTTCAAATTTATGGACTAAATTAAAGAATTAAAGAATTTAAATGGATAGATAATGTGAATTATTATAGCCTTAGCTAAAACTGGCATATTAATACTAAGGGTTGTAATAGTTACCCTGGGTCTGTCTGATTTGACTATATCTTTAGCTTAGATTTTTTTTAAATGACTCAGTCACATTTAAACAGACTTCTTTCTCCTGCTTCTGTGGAAAAAAGTAGAAGTTTGTTGGGTTTTTATTTTTTGTTTGTTTCTCTGTTTTGTGTTTGACATTAAGCAATAGCCCCTGTCTGGTTTAATAGCCAGTTTTTTTTTCCCCTAATGAAGCCTGTTGGTAAAAATCTGGTGCAATCCTGAAAGAAAGATGTACTCTAAAATTTTCTAGCAAATGTGTAGTGGAAAGTCAACTAGATTCAGAATTTTTTTTTTAACTGAATGCCTACTGCGTGCGAATAGTGGAAGTGCTCCTGTGTATTTCACAGTCTAGTAATGAGATGTCTGCCTAAAAGACTTTTAGCTAACTCTACCATTATCTCAAGCGTAGATATGTACCTTGGCTGTGTTGGATACCTGTTATGTCCTCTGGGCAAGTGGCTTCACTTCTGTCTGCCTTAATTTCTTCATCTGTAAAATCACATAACCTCAAAAACTCCTTTTCAGTTTTAAGATCACAGATCATAAATTCAGAGCCAGAAGTGAGCTTAAAGGCCATTTAGTAAAAATCCCTTTATTTTACAGATAAGAAAACTTAGGTGGAGATACAAAGTGGCTTGCCCAGTGAGGTTCACAGAGCTAGCAAGTGTCAGAGGCGAGATTTGAATACAAATCTTCCTGGACTCCAAATCCAACACTCATCTATGATAGCATGCTGTCTGGCAATTTATTGTGATTCTGCCTTACCTGGAAATCTTGGAACCCACTCCTTGTGTACTAAAATGTCTTCCCATATTTCCACAAACATTTCTTTTCAATTTTTCACTTTCCATTATAAAATTATATGGTGATAAAATAGGATAGGATCTAGGGAGCATGGTGGTTTTCAAAATGAAAAACCTGTATCTGTATATGTACATATATACATACACACATATGTATAATGCTATTGACAAGAGTACAGCATCTCTTACTCTTTAACATGATAGAATGTATCTTAGTTTGTATTCTGAAGTGAAGGCAGATCTTATTCTTTTATTACCAAAGTTTTCTCCATGTAACTGTATAAGTCCTTTACATAGGAAGGTCAAATTGAACTGGAAAGCAAGGTAGAGGGTGTGAGGGATCAATAAGATAGAACTTTGTACTTGATTTTAATCTATTTCATATGAGAATTCTATGTTTGGTATCAAAAAGGGGTGGGGCTTACGGAAATAATTGAGTTGACTTCGTTTTTAATTTAAAAAAAATAAAAATCATAACTAATTTAAAGCCTAGTACAAAATTTTTACAGTCATGTACTAATTATTTGAATGTAGAGTTTTTAATAGAAAATATGACAGCCTTTTAACTACAACAATATAATTTATCAGGATCATTGTCATAAACAGAATGATCTCTCAGGGTAGCAGGCTTTACAGGGAAAGCTACAGGGGCTACTTTCTTTTATTATTGATGACTTTTTATTTCATCTATTCTATTTTTAAAAAAGGATAGAAAAAACAGATGTTTCATTAGGGGCTGCAATATGATACCAAAATAGAATTTATACTTGGATTTTATAGAAAGGTCAATCACATATGTTAAAAAAAATAATAACTGTAATAAATTTACCTTTCCTTATAATCATCTATTTTATTTTCTTATTTGGTTTATTGCCTTATCCTTAAATTTCTTAAATAAATTCCCCAAATTCAGCCTTGGCTTACAATTGAACCTAAATCTGCTAAAATCTTAAGCAAAATAAATATTCATGTCCTGTTACTAAATATATTATGGTGCAAACTGAACTTCTTTATTAGAAAACATAATTAAAGACAGTCACACCATTTTTATATTTTTACAGAGCAATACATATGCCCCAACTCCTCATTTTATTGTAACTAGCATTCATACAGGGTCTAAGATTTACAAAGCAACTTAACATGTATTGTCTCATTAAGCCTTCCTAATAACCCCTTAAAGCTGGTCATATCTATAGATATCTATAGATGTAGAATGTATATATCTACAGTCCCTATTTTACAGATGAGGAAATTGAGACTCAGAGAGTCTGAATAATTTGTTCACAGTCAAAAAGCTAATAAATCTCAGAGGTAGAATTGAAAACTAAATGCCTCAGGGAAGCCAGGTGGTCCATTAGATAGAGCATTGACTCTGGAGTCAGGAAGACCTGATTTCAGATCTGCCTCAGACACTTGACATTTACTAGCTATGTGGCCCTGGGCAAGTCAATTTACCCCAATTGCTTTGCAAAATGTGTGTGTGTGTATGTGTCTCATGACTCCTAAACCAGGTCATTTTCTGCCACATAATAATGATTTTCTAAGGAAACATAGCCTTTCAAGGTGATTTTAAACCAAGTTCTTTTATTCTGCCCAGTGACCTAGAGAAGACAAGTAATTAATCAACTAACAAACCTTACAAAGTACCTACTGTGTGCCAGTCATTGTGCTGGATGTAACCAGAACTGTCCACATGCAAGAATAAGTACTTAAAAATATACTCTAAATATCTCCACTTTACAGATGAGAAAACTGAGGTCCAGAGATATTAAATAACATGTTGAAGTTAAACACACACATGTAGCGCACACATACACGCAACACACATGTACACATTCATGGATTTACATGCATGTGCACATACACACATACCCACTCAAGTTCTAGAACCAGGAGTCCAATTCAGGTCCTCTAGGCTCTGATCTTAATGGTATCCATTCAGAATTTTAGTAGGTAAATTAACACAATGCGCAGAAATGCGGTGTCTTAAATAGAGTATTGGATCAAAACTCAGGACCTGAGTTAAGATCTTACCTCTGACACTTAATAATTGCAGAAACAGTTAGATATTCTATCCCTTCTGAGAAAAATGTAGTGGAGCTTGAGTAGAGAGAGGGCATAGAATGCACTGGACGTTCTTGTAGAAGATTGAGGCAGGTTGGAGACAAATGACATTAATGTTGAGAAGTTTGAGGGACTGAGAAGGAGTTCAAAGAAGACAGGGGTTGGAGTGGAGAAGACTGTGAGTTAGATGTTGAATTTTGGAAGGAAGAAGGAAAATGACATAGAAGCTTAGAGATTATAGTAAAAAGCAATCAAAAGCCATTTATTTAGTGCTTTCTACATTCCCCAGACCCTCAATGTCAGGGAATGAGAGTGAAGGAAAGTTAGCTGTAGAAAAGAAAACCTCAGGTGGCATTTTCACAAAAAGCCATTTTTCAGTAGAACCCTAGTCTAACCCTTTTGTTTTACACACCCAGATGGGTAAAACAACTTGCCATAAGTCAGAAAGGTGATGTGTGACAGAGGCAGAATTTTAAGCTCAGGTTCTCTACCTCTAAATTCAATGATGTTTCCATTATACCTAAGAGAGGAAAGCACAATAGGAAGGAAGGTCAATTTCTTTGAATGTGGGAAGAAGTATCAGAGGCTAGTGCCTTTCCTTCTCAGCTAATCCTCCCAGCTGTTCTTCCAATGATCTCCAGCAGCATGATGCAAGTGCTAGGCTCAGATGAGGATGGGGAGGGGAAGCATAGTCTGTCCCACTCTGCGGCAAGATGTCTAGAGAGAGGGGCATGACGACCAGGGATTGGGGTAATAAATGGGGTAATAAATGGCCTGGGCCAGGCTGATGTACAGTAGTACAATAGAGGGAAAGAATTGCAGATCCTGGACTACAACAGTCACCCTGCTAGTCCTATCCCCCACTACTTACAGCATCCTGAGAAGGTCATCTGGCCTCTTTGAGTATCAATTTCCTCATCTACACAATGGGGACAATGTCTATAGATCTAATTACACAAGACTGCTCCCAAACTCCAATGTAATGATGCAAAGTGCTTGGTAAACTGCAAACCATCATTAAATAATAGTTATTATGGTTGTCACCCTGTCCGGAATGTTGTGATCATCTCCTAAATTGTTTTCTCATCTCAGATCTCACCCTGTAATTCCAATTCATCTTTCACATATATGACAGATTCATATTCCTTTAGATATATGTGGTTATGTTAATTCTCTGACAAAAAAAATAAAACTAATAAAGCTCCCTTTTCCCTCCACGCTAATTCTTACTAATAATCTTTGTGCTCCCTAGCTTAGAACATCTGCAAGCTGGTGCCCTCCTATTCTTTCAGCTTTCCTCCTCCCTATCCCCGTATTCTATTCTCCAGATAAATCAAACCATTCACTTCGCCTTTTTTGTGCCATATATTTTTTTAAAATTTCTTTCCTTTTGTTCACGCTGTTCTCTCTATCTTGAATGACTACTTCATGCTCCCTATTGAAATCCTACCAAATCTGAAAAGTCCAACTCAAGTGCCACTTCCTACATTGCAGTTTAATTCCCTATAGTTAGAGGTAATATTTCATTAAGGGAAGCTAGGTGACACAGTGGACAGAGTTCCTGGCCTGGAGTCAAGAAGACCTGAGTTCAAATTTGACCTCACACACTTACTAGCTCTGTGACCCTGGGCAAGTCATTTAACCCAGCTTGCCTCAGTTACTTCATCTGTAAAATGAACTGAAGAATGAAATGGCAAACCATTCCAGCATCTTTGCCAAGAAAACCCCGAAAAAGGGGTTCACAAAAAGTTGGACACAACTGAAAATGACTAAACAACAATAGTAACACAATAACAACAATAATAAAAAATAATTCTTTAAGAACTAAAATCAAGTTGTTGAGGTTTTTAATGCTCACTTGGAGAGTGAGGGGGGCTTGCAAATTAGAAACTGTCAAACATGCCCATTTTAAATAAGGGAAATAAGAGTATTTTTTCATCATTTAGACAGATGAACTCAATTTAATTCTAGAATCAATAATTATGTATCCACGGAATGACAATGAATGCTTACTAAGAGTCAACATGGATTTATCAATAGATGATGCTATGACAGAGAAAAGATAATGAAATAGGAGGAAGAGAAATAGATCAACTCTTCTCTACAACTATTTCAAAAGAAAGAGCACCAGCCTAAGCTGCGATTAGCAAATACAAAGAAGATATCAGTGAGTCATTTTTTCCATGCCAGACCATCATAGAAAGGTAGACAGTCCATAGGAAAAAAATTCTCTAAATTACTATTGATCACAGAAATGCAAATTGGTACCATCTCACATCTACCCTATTGGCAACTATGGCAAAGGAAAAGGAAAATAATGAATAATTGAGATGTAGGAAAATTGGAACACTAATGCATTGTTGGTGGAGTTGTGAACTGACTCAACCATTCTGGAGGGCAATTTAAAACTATGCCCAAAGGACTATAAAACTGTTTATATACTTTGATCTAGCAATACTACTACTAGGTCTGTACCCTAAAAAGATCATAAAAATGGGAAAAGGACCCACATGTGAGAAAATATTTATGGCAGCTCTTTTTGTGTTGTCAAAGGATTGGAAATTGAGGGGATGCCCTTCAGATGGGAAAAGTTGAGGTATATGAGTATAATGGAATACTATTGTGCTATAAGAAATGACGATCAGGCAGACTTCAGAAAAACCTGGAAAGACTTACATGAACCGATGCTGAATGAAATAATCAGAACTAGGAGAACATTGAACACAGTAACAGCAACATTGTGCGATAACCAGCTTTGAAAGGCTTGACTCTGCTTCGCAATGTAATGATCTAAGATAGTTCCAAAGGACTCATTATGAAAAATGCCATCCACATCCAGAGAAAGAACTATGGATTCTGGGTGCAGATTGAAACATAATCTCTTTTCTTTCTTTTTTTCTTCCTTGTGATTTTTCCTTTTTTTGTTCTGATTCTCTTTTCACAACATGGAAGGTGGAAATACGTTTTATATGATTGTACATGTATAGCCTATATCAGATTATTTGGTCTCTTGGTGAGGGGGGAGGTGAAGGAGGGAGAAAAAAATTTGGAACTCAAAAACTTATAAAAGTGAATGTTGAAAATTATATATAACTGGGAAAATAAAACACTGTTAAGTAAAGAAAAAAGGTAGACAGTCTATACATTAAAGTGTCCCAAAGTTACTGCCAGAATGAAAACCAAACTGGGGCCTTTAACTATCTACTAGGGAAAGAAGTAGTCCTAGATTCGATGGAGACAGCTCAAATATTGTGCCACAAAGAGAAGCAAGAGCCAACTGATAGCTCTCTCATTGATACTCCAGAGCTGGATCACAGATCCAGAGTGGAATGAGGAGACCTGCAAATAGTGGTGGTTGCCTTATTGCTGTGTCTAGGCAAAGAGAAATCATTGGCCTGTGTACTAGACAACAATCAGAAGTAGAAATAAGCAGCAGCTGTGTATATCTCACCCTGGACTGAGGCCTCCAATTGAACCCCCAGTCAAAAGGAGAGCCTGCAGTTCAGTTTTCCCCAATTTGTTTAGCCTTGCAATTAGCTGACAGGGGTCTTACAACAGAACTATACTGGAGCTCCAACCAGGGAAAAATCTATAATTGTGTCATCGAGACTTAGACCAAGGTCAGCAACTTGTGCCCTTAAAGAATATAGCACTCTAATAACTGAACAACTAAACTATTCTGAGTATTATAAATATCCAACTCAACTACAAAGGATCTACAAAGGAAAATGTTATTCATTTCTGCACAAAGAACTGACAAATAGAAGTATGCTCAGTATGGTTTTACACACACACACGCACGTACATTATATGAAACAATGGGTGTGAAACATTGGCCTTCTCTAGTGCAGAGTGGGGAGGGAAGGAGACAATTTAAAACTTAAAATCTAATTTAAAAAGTTTAAAAAATTATGTAGCACTTAACATGTAGGGTTATCCCCAGGAGAAACCTAGTGAATATAAATCTGTAGTAAATAAGGTCTAGGAATTTCTTCTGACAGTATAAAAAGCCTGGCCCTACACAAAGTCCCAATTAATGAAGTAAGGCTAGAAGAAAGAGTAAACAAATAATAATTTCCCATGATAAAGAGATATGGTAACAAGGAAAACCCAGACACAAACTCAGAAGAAGAGAATGACTGAAATACCTACAAGGTAAACTACAAAGAAAAACAGAAGTTTTAAGGAAAAACTTGGAAGGATGCTTGGAATTCCTCTACTTAATTAAAGATTTCAGGTAAAATTTCTCAGGTAAGATTCAATTTAGTCATGTTGGGTATCATTTTGATTATAAGCCTATAAATTTTGCATTTTGGAATAACATCTTCTAATTCATCCATGTCTTTTTAGCGGTGATGGTTGCTAAATCTTGTACCACTCTAACTTTGACTTCAGGACTTGAACTTTCTTTTGCTCTTTTGGATCCTTGCTGTATTTGTTTCTTTGAACTAGACCATCTGTATTTTGACTGTAACATTCCTTGGAGTTTTCATTTTGCTTCTTGAAGGATGCAACCAAAAGATTCCTTCTGTTTTTACTTTACTCCTTATTTCTAATAGATTGGGACAATTTTATTTCATTATTTCTTGAAATATGATATCAAAACTCATTATTGGTAATGGCATTCACATAACTATTTAACATGACCTTATTAAATCAGATTCTCTCACTGTATAAAAGCCATTCATATTTTTATGGAGCACATTTGAAATATGAGTTACTAGCCATGCAAAAGCAAAGAGACAAGCGATGGAATACTAGGGAAAGGAGGAAAGTAGGAGTCCTATTTGTCTTTAATACTCTTTGCATTGGCCCATGATTAAATATAAAAGAAAAGAGAAAACAAATGAGAGGTGATCATGTGGGCACTTGTAATAGCAAGCCCCCCACCCCGGCATACACAGGAGGGCCTCCTGCACAGGTCCTTAGGTCTGCTTTTCTAAAAAGAAAGCAACTTTTGAGGGATCAACAATCTACTTTAATCAAGTACATATAGCATTCACTTAATTAACCTTATATTAACATTACATCACTCAGTCAAAAAACAGGCTGAAACCATACAAGTGGAGAACCTGGTCTCAATAGGAAGCTTTCTAGGTTTCTAGAAAATACCCAAATGTGAAAGATTTTCTGCAAGGAAAACAGATAAACTTTAATCCAGGATTGGGGAACCTTAGCCTTGAGGCCACATGTGGCCCTCTAGATCCTCAAGTGCAGTCCTTTGATTAAATAATTCTGTCAAAGGGCTGTATTTGAGGACCTAAAGGGCCACATGTGGCCTTGAGGCTACAGGTTCCCCACCCCTGCTCATGTTTTAAGAGGGAATGTTGATGGTTAGATTTAGATTAGATTTCTTAGATTAGGATTTTCATTTTCTACAGAAGAAATGTAATATAATACAGGAGGACAAATATTCATACTAGAAGTATAAACTAAGCAAATACCATCCACTGATCACACTACAGAAGAAGTATTGTGTTTGATAATGGAAATGTATCTAAACAGGAAATGTAAGAAATGAAAGGTGAAAAAGTGAAAAAGGACAGAGATGGCAATCAAAAAGTCTTGAGTTCAGATCCTTCTTTAGTTATTTACTTTGTTACCCTGACCAAGTCAACCTCTGTACCTCAGTTTCTTCATCTGTAAAATGGGGATAACAATAGCACCTCTTTCACAATATTGTTGTAAGGATTAAATGGAAAGTGCTTTGCAAATTTTTTTCTTTTTTTTATTTAACTTTTAACATTCATTTTCACAAAAATTTTGGTTCCAAATTTTCTCCCCTTTTGTCCCCTCCCCCCACCCCAAAACACCAAGCATTCTAATTGCCCCTATCACCAATCTGCTCTCTCTTCTATCATCCCTCCCTTCCCTTGTCCCCATCTTCTCTTTTGTCCTGTAGGGCCAGATAACTTTCATATACCTCTTTACCTGTATTTCTTGTTTCCTAGTAGCAAGAACAGTACTCGACAATTGGTCCTAATACTTTGAGTTCCAACTTCTCTTCATCCCTCCCTCCACACCCATTCCCTTTGGAAGGTAAGCAATTCAATATAGGCCAAATCTGTGTAGTTTTGCAAATGACTTCCATAGTAGTCATGTTGTATAAGACTAACTATATTTCCCTCCATCCTATCCTGTCCCCCATTGCTTCCATTCTCTTTTTTGATCCTGTCCCTCCCCAGGAGTGTCCATCTCAAATTTCTCCCTCCTCCCCATGCCCTCCCTTCCATCATCCCCCCCACCCTGCTTATCCCCTTCTCCCCCACTTTCCTGTACTGTAAGATAGGTTTTCATACCAAAATGAGTGTGCATTTTATTCCTTCCTTTAGTGGAATATGATGAGAGTAAGCTTCATGTTTTTCTCTCACCTCCCCTCTTTTTCCCTCCACTAATAAGTCTTTTGCTTGCCTCTTTTATGAGAGATAATTTGCCCCATTCCATTTCTTCCTTTCTCCTCCCAATATATTTCTCTCTCACTGCTTGATTTCATTTTTTTAAGATATGATCCCATCCTATTCAATTCACTCTGTGCACTCGGTCTCTATGTGTGTGTGTGTGTGACCCCACCCAGTACCCAGGTACTGAATAGTTTCAAGAGTTACAAATATTGTCTTTCCATGTAGGAATGTAAATGGTTCAACTTTAGTAAGTCCCTTATGACTTCTCTTTGCTGTTCACCTTTTCATGCTTCTCTTCATTCTTGTGTTTGAAAGTCAAATTTTCTTTTCAGCTCTGGTCTTTTCATCAAGAATACTTGAAAATCCTCTATTTCATTGAAAGACCAATTTTTCCCCTGAAGTATTATACTCAGTTTTGCTGGGTAGGTGATACTTGGTTTTAGTCCTAGTTCCTTTGACTTCTGGAATATCCTATTCCATGCCCTTCGATCCCTTAATGCAGAAGCTGCTAGATCTTGTGTTATCCTGAGTGTACTTCTACAATACTTGAATTGTTTCTTTCTAGCTGCTTGCAATATTTTCTCCTTGACCTGGGAACTCTGGAATTTGGCCACAATGTTCCTAGGAGTTTCTCTTTTTGGATCTCTTTCAGGACGTGATCTGTGGATTCCTTGAATACTTATTTTGCCCTCTGGTTCTAGAATCTCAGGGCAGTTTTCCTTGATAATTTCATGAAAGATGATGTCTAGGCTCTTTTTTTGATCATGGCTTTCAGGTAGGCCCATAATTTTTAAATTGTCTCTCCTGGATCTATTCTCCAGGTCAGTTGTTTTTCCAATGAGATATTTCACATTATCTTCCATTTTTTCATTCTTTTGGGGTTTTTTTTGTGATTTCTTGGTTTCTCATAAAGTCATTGGCCTCCATCTGTTCCATTCTAATTTTGAAAGAACTATTTTCTTCAGTGAGCTTTTGAACCTCCTTTTCCATTTGGCTAATTCTGCTTTTGAAAGCATTCTTCTCTTCATTGGCTTTTTGAACCTCTTTTGTCAGTTCAGTTAGCCTATTTTTCAAGGTGTTATTTTCTTCAGCATTTTTTGGGGTCTCCTTTAGCAGGATGTTTGCTTGTTTTTCATGCTTTACTTGCATGTCTCTCATTTCTCTTCCCAATTTTTCCTCCACCTCTCTAACTTGATTTTCAAAATTTTTTTTGAGCTCTTCCATGGCCTGAGCCCATTGAGTAGGCTGGGATACAGAAGCCTTGACTTCTGTGTCTTTCCCTCACGGTAAACATTGTTCTTCCTCATCAGAAAGGAAGGGAGGAAATACCTGTTCACCAAGAAAGTAACCTTCTATAGTCTTATTTTTTTTCCCTTTTCTGGACATTTTCCCAGCCAGTGACTTGACTTGTGAATATTCTCTTCACACCCACTTTGCCTCCAGATCTGCCCAGCCAGAGCTTGGGATCTGAGATTCAAATGCTGCTTCCCAGCCTCAGGGCTTTGGGAGGGGGCAGGGCTGCTATTCAGTGTGAGATTAAGTTCAGGTGCTCAGGTGGGGGCAGAGCCACCTCACTGGGCTCAGTTCCCTCAGGGAGTTTATGCAGAGACCTTCAACAATGGATCTGAGCTCCTGCCTGCTTAGGAAACCCTGGTCTTCTCCCACCTCCGCTGCTGCCTCCCAAGGGGGCCTGAGTTATGGGGGCACCCCACTCCCCTCTTGGCAAGCCAAGAAGACCCTCTCACCAACCTTTGGGGCCTGTGGGTGGAGGAACCTGTGTGGCTGCTGGAGATTCAGTCCCTGAAGCCTGCTTGAATCTGCTCTTCTAGGTGCTGCACGGCCAAGGCAGGGCTGGACTGGGCTGGGCTCCGGGTCCGCAGCGTGACGGATCTTTTGCGAGAGGTTTTCAGGGCTCTCTGGAACAGAAATCTCGTCTGCTCCATTGTTCTGTGGCTTCTGCTGCTCCAGAATTTGTTGGGAGTTCTTTTTTGCAGATATTTTATGGACGATGGGTTTGGAGCTAGTTTATGTATGTCTTTCTACTCCACCATCTTGGCTCTGCCCCCTGCAAATTTTAATATGCTATAAAAATGGTAATTATGATTTCATTATCATTACTATTATTTTTATCAAGCAACTGTAGATCTTTAACACTGGGGGACAAAAGAAATCAAGTATCCAAAGTGCGACCACCATGTAGAAGAAGACATAGATTTTTGCTGCATTTTTCCAGAAACCAGAACTTGAACTAACGAGTGAAAGTTACAGGAAGATAAGTGTTATTAGTTCACTGTAAGAAGGAAATTTATAACATGAGATAAAATAATGGTTTCTTCATGATGTGGAATCATCATGGTGTAACTAAAGTCCACTGCAGACTAAAAATAGAGGCACACATCCAATTTTTGCTCTGTACGATTTATTTGACCTTGGGCAAGTCACTTAACATCACTCAGTCTCATTTTTCTCATCTAGACAATGAAGGAATTAGACTAAATGGTTTCCAGAATCTCTTCCAGCTCTAAAAACCATAATTCAGTGATAGGAACTTACTTAAACTGGAAATGCTCAAGTGGTGAAAGGTAACTTCCTTGAAGGAAGGGGTTTTTTGTGTGTTTTTTTTTTTTGTTCTCAGCACAGTGTCTGGTTTAATATGAGATGCTTAATAAATACCTGGTGACTGGATGGATGAAAGCAAAAAATAAATGTCCACCTTTTAGGGATTTTATCTAACTGATCCTTGGATTGGAATGAAAGTTGAATAAGATGACCTCCAAAGTCTCTCATACCTCTAAGAGTCTTTAAGTCTAAGACATGAAGCTCATGAATCTGAAGATTTGGAGAATGAGAGTAAGGATTTTAACAGCAGTCTCAAATCTGAGAATGATACCGAAAGTAATTTTCAAAAGAGAAGAGTTAAAAAAGAAAGAATAAGAATGATTTTGCCCTAAAAGGTTTATTGATTCCAAATCAACGCCATCTGACTCTGCTTGCAAGTGCCTGCAGGGCTCAATATGCCCATTTAACTAATTTTAGAGTCAGCTTACTACCATATGCAGCTAAGTATATTGCCAGGATTATCAAAGATAATGAAAAGAAGGAAAAGAGAAATGAAAATTAAGTTGCAAGAGGATATAGGAAAGATATCAAAGGAGTGAGTATAGACCAGAAAAAAAAAAAGAAATGTGGAAAGCATCTGGGAATTTTAGAGAATAAAGTTGATAGAATTAAGAAGCAGAGGGTTGGGTAGAAGTTGAAAATGAGATGTATGAATGGGTTTGTGACAGTCAGCAACTGCTTTTCCAGAATCTGCATTTGGCTAGAAATGACATTTCTGAACTTTCCCCAGACTAAGGTACAAAACTCAAAAAGCAAATATAACAATAGCTTAGAACAGCTGCTTTAGACCAATTATGGTTTCATAAATAGCCATAAATAAATTAATTAAAGATCTCTACAGAATGACAGCCCAAATGAACGTCTCCCAGAGAGGATAATTATGTGACACTGCGTTGATAATAGCTCTAATGACCCCTTTCACTCAGTGCATAACTCCAGAACTATTTGGCAAATTGTTGCATTTGTCATATTAGGCCATCTGCACTGTTGGAAATTCAGTCTTTCCTTCTCCCCTCCCCCTACCTCATCATTAATAGACTACCCAATGACAATCCTGCCTAATCAGAACAATGCTATGTGGACAGAAACTTGAATTTGATTAAGAGGAAGTGCATTTCTGCACTCTTTGGAAAGGTAAGGTCTTAAAACCCTAATTCCCCTTCAAGCATTCAGTGAAGTATGGTAGGTGTGGGGGTGTGCTTTTTCTTTTTCTTTCTTTCTTTTTTAATGTAAAAGGTTTTGGAGACACATTTCTCTGCTTGTCAACATTGGCCTCAACACATTTGGGCTTTATGTATTTCTGCCTGCTTAATTCATTTCATGGATACACATATCTGTGTATATAGAGGCAGCTAGGTGGTGCAGTGCACCAGTGCAGGAGTCAGGAGGACCTGAGTTCAAATCTCACCTATAGACACTTGATACTCACCAGCTGTGTGACCTTGGGCAAGTCACTTAACCCCAGTTGCCTCATCCTGGGTCATCTCCAGTCATCCTGATGAATATCTGGTCACTGGATTCAGATAACTCTGGAGGAGAAGTGAGGCTGGTGACCTGCACAGCCCTCCCTCACTCAAAAAACAAAGTCAAGTGCAAGTCATGCCATCATTTCTCTGATGGCATGGTCTTCTTCAGCACTGAAGGATGAACACATATATGTGTGTATGTGTTATGTGTATATATATATATATATATGTATGCATGTATATATGTATATATATAGATACATATGTAATATATATACATATATACACACACACATTTTAATCGAGACCTCATTTTTAACTTATGGGAAGGTGTTAACCATTAGCAAATGTATGTGGTACATTCAGCCGACCTCATCACTTTCTTGTTTCATGCCCAAGGCTTAGCAGTTGGAGTTTCAAAACAGCCAGCTTTAATGTTTGTGACTGACACGGAGTTTTTGCTTACTTTAAAGATTTTTTTCCGCTAACTTTGCCTTTTTTTCATATTTTCCCCCATCCATAATAACAAAGCTGCCTAAGCTCTTTTATGGCTTAATAAATATTGTCATTTATTTCAACCCCAACATGGTATGGGGCGTTCTTCAAAGGGAAATGCTAATCATGAAAAAAAGTCTGCTTAATGTATAGAGGTTCAGATTTTTTTTCATCATTTTTATCCCTCACATGTGTTTAAAGGAGAAAAGATAATCCATTAAAATAAAAGGTGGAATTGTCAAGGAAAAAACCTGCTGGTGCATCTGTAATTAAGCATTAGAAGAAACTGTTTCAACTGCATTATTGTAGCTATACAAACCAACAAAGACTTCTGATTCAAAGCAAAAGAATGACATATTTCCTCACCTCACCCCATTGTTTCAGCAAAATTAAAAGGAAAATGAGCCCAAGTTAAAAGATTAGTCTATATTATGCTTGTCACAAAGTAAGCCAGAAAAAAATGATGCTGAAAAATGAAAATTCTCAGACTAGTGGTCTCCATTTTTTTCTCATGAAACTTATCAGTTAAAAAAATCTGAGCATATATCCATTACACATAATTTCCTATACAAATAATTAATATGCATTATAAATCTTACACAAACACACACATACACACACACACACACCACTAAAAAGGGTGACATAAAGGTGAAATAAGGTTTTATTCCAGAGATAATTGAGAGACACTACAGTTGATTGAATAAGGAATTGTGACATGGTTAGCCCTGAGCTTTAGAAAGAAATATAGAGTTAGGGTAAAGATAAGTTGATTCCAATCTATTCATATCTATTTATGTTGTGCTACTTAGTCTTTCCCAAGAAAAACGTAAATAGGGGTGGTAGGCGTTATCTAACTCAATAGCCACTGCCCCACTAAGCAGGACCTGCATCAGCAGTATGGTGATCTGGGAATCAGGGTGTGAGAGCTCTGAAATGGGGAGTGATTTTTTTTCTGCATACCTCCTCTTGGTGTCTGAGTCCCTGTTAGATTACAACTGCTCTGAGAGGCCAATGTCTGGTATGAATATGGGAAGTGAATGACAGGAGGGGGCAGAGCAGGGGGAAAGTGAACCATGATAGGTGAAAGTCATGCTGTCCATGTATTAATGAAAATCCCATAAACGGTTATAATAGAGAAGGATGTAACTCCTATTTCTACATTCTGATTGGTTAATTGAATGCAGTCTTAGAGTATCTTAACCACTACTTTGTAAATCAAAAATGTAGGCAAGTTAGACCACCGAAAGTAAAATCTGTTATGATAGATGAATCAGTTATTAACTTGCCTCTCTAAACAGTCCCTGGCCATTTATTACTTGTTCATTCATAAGGTTTGATCAAGGGAATTTTTTAATTGATGTGAGATTATTTTCATAAAATTTTTTAGAGATGGGAAAGTGACCACAGTTATTAATATGCCTTTTGTCATCTTTTTTGTTAATAAAAAGTTTCAAAAAAAACTTTAAGCCTCTAATATTATTCCTAAAAAAAATTCAAATTCCTAATGTTCTCAAAATCATGTCAAATACAGCATCACACTCTTTGTTGAATTCTTGGTCTGCTTTTCTGTTCTTTATTTTACTTTGCACTCTTTCTGCTTCCTTCATTTAGCACTTTCGGTCTTGTGATATCAGAATCCAAATACGACTTTCCTACTAGCATTGAAATGTAATAATCTATAACAACAATTCCCTTGTTTTAAACCTCTTACAAAAGGTAAACAACTTTTTAAAAAAAAATATTTACTTTGTTTTTTTTATCTGTTGCCAGTTGTATTTTTAATTTTCCTTGGAATGGTGTTTCTCAGTTTGGACTCTCACCAGAGTTTACTTAAATTTGTTTTCTTCTTTTGCTTTTAATTCTTTCAAGAGGTATAACACCACCATCCTTTTCTGTGAGCTCTTGCAAATGAATTCATGCTGCTGGCTGCCATCAGAAATCAAGTGGATGTGAGTCAAGGCAATTTTTAAGCTTTTCTTTTGTTTTTTGGTCCTGTGACTATTGATTTTTATCAATTAAACTTCCAAAAGGAAAAAGCAATAATCTGATGATATCTGTTCTTTTATCCATTTCCTATTTTCAGTCTTGATAGCCTATTTAAATATGACAAGTAGGAATTAGCTCAATTTCGGGTTATATGTACTTCTCCATGAAGTTCTATCATGATACCTCGTTGTGGAATGGAGATAACCCACAAGCTAATAGATTCAGCTCTCCTGAACAAAATTACAAGTAGGGGCACAATAGCAAGCTACTTTCCAAAGATGGTCTGATTTAAATAAGAGAGTGCCTCATCACCAAAAGGCTGGATACTCAGCAATGAAGTTTTTGCCTTTAGCAATTCATGAATTAATGAAAAATACAAAATGACCCCCAATCCTCTGCCAAAAAAAAATTTAACTTTATAATGAGAGCAGCAGAATGGTCAAAAAAGAAAGGTTATGGTGCCAAGAAATACATAGTGTCTAAACAACCCACAACAAATATTAAACTAGGGATTGGCATTCAAAATGTAAAATTCCTTCACAGTGAGTAATGTGTCAACATAAACTTGGAGTAATTAAAAAAATCACCTCGATACTTTGGTACAGTTTATAGAGTACAGGAAGTGGAACTAGGGAGACCAGACTTCAAATTTTTCCTGAGACATTTACTAAGTGCATGACCACAAGCAGGTCACTTAACCTCTGTTTCCTCATCTGTAATATGGTTATATCAGTATAAATTCTACATACAGGATCACCGTTGGGATACTAGTCATAATATGTTAAAAGTGTTTTATAATTCTTAAAGCATTCTGTAAATGTTAATTTGTTTGTTTCATTTTGGACCAGATTCACGGTTTGAGCTGTTTAGGGAACTTCTAGGAAGGAAACATCTCCCATTAATGCACATAGGAACCTGCTCTTTTGGACAGTCTTAGACATTCCTTGGGACCTTAGGAGATTAAGTGACTTGTTTCAGGAAGCTAGCATTTGCCAGGGATGTGACCTGAACAGGTCTTACTTCCAGGCCAGATCTCAATCCACTGTCATTGCTTCTCATGAGTTAATAATAACTCAATTTTGCAAACACATTAAGCACCAGTTGTATGAAATATGAAATCTGCAGTGTTTGCATGGAGAAGTCAGCAGACTAGCTGTTTTTTTCTTTGTAGAGCAAGTAAGTTCTGATGAAGGGTAGCAAAGCAACACAAGAATAGCCATTAATAAAATTTTCTCAATATTCATTAAGTGAGGAGAAGAACAGATGCTAACAAGGAACAGTCTAGGCGTACAGCCTCCTATGTCCTTGGCCAAGG
The DNA here is from genome assembly GCF_028372415.1 of Notamacropus eugenii. NCBI lineage: Eukaryota > Metazoa > Chordata > Mammalia > Diprotodontia > Macropodidae > Notamacropus > Notamacropus eugenii. Next base: position 80,689,409 of record NC_092877.1, on the reverse strand, counting down.
ACAACACTCAGTGGGGTGGCTTCTAGATGAACAACTGCGAAGTGACTTTTGCATTCTGTTTCAAGATCCAGAACCCCTCAGGGTTGAAATGTATATAGAGTTTTAGGTGAAGAGCCAGCATGAGAGAGAGAGACAGACAGACAGAGAGAGAGACAGACAGACAGACAGACAGAGAGACAGAGACAGAGAGACATCAAAGAGAGAGAGATGTCAGAGAGACAGAGAGAAAGAGTGAATCCAGGCATCTAAGGTCATACCAGTAAGTCTAGTTTTCATCTGCCTATGTTTTTATTTTAAAATTTCAATGTAAACCATGTATTTTTTTTTTATTCTTGTTATTATCCCTCTTCCTCTCTTCCTGATTCACCTACTCTAGGTCTTTCCATATGATACCATCATCCCATTATGCTTCAAGATGATGTGGCCCCTGATTTGTTCTCTGATACTGCCTGGTGACGATAATGCCATACTTGCAGTTTTCTTTTTAAAAGTAGATTTTGCTTTTATATTTATCCTCTAGGGGAAATTATACAAACGCACACACATATACAAACATACGATTACAAGCAATATATGTATATATATTTAAAATAATATATAAATATGTTTTAAATACCATAATATATTTCAATAATATATAAACCATATTTAAAAGAAAGAATATATGAATATATTTTCCATTTCCAGGATAGCTAACCAGGATAGCTAACACTTAAATTCTTATTACCACGTTGACTGACTCAGTTTTTGATTGTGAACACCTTCCCCACTGCCACAGTTATCTCTCCCCTTTGAATGGTGAGCTAGAGAGTGGAGCAGTGAACTCCTCCCAAAGCCATCCTTCAAAGAGGGCTCAGATCAGAACTTCCAAGGTGACTTTCCATTTTCCTTCAGCAGGCCTGCTTGTTGTATGTTGGAGTGTCATGGCCCTGGGGTCTCTCTTGTTTTTCAGCTTTCTTTTGTGTTTTGTCAAACTCTATTAGATTTCAAAGTCTTTGAGGGCAACGACTGTCTTTTTTCTTATTTTACTTCAGTACTTCAATAGGGTCTTGCATATAGTGGACACTTAATATATGTTCAATGAATTGAATAATATATATATATATATACACACATATATTGCAGCATGTACACATGTGTTTAATGTATATGTAAAATGTATTAAATATATATGTATGTGAATGTATATCATATCCACATCATATCAAGGCATATCACTTACTCTAGGTAACACCCCAGAAGCCCTTTCGGAGATTTTTAATCAGGAGCCAAGGATTTGGGTCTCCATTACTCCCCTTCAGGTGTTTCACAGAAGCTTAAAATTCATTCAACAATATTTCTCAAAAATAGAGAAGCTTTATCTTAGAATATGCTTAAAAAATTGAAGAGCGTTCCCCCTCAATGTTGCCATTTCCTAAATACTGTCAATAGAGTTCTCATATCATGTCTTTCTACTCAGGAATTTGAATATTTCAATCATCCTCTGTATGACTTTGAGCAAGTCATTTTACTTCTCAGAGCCCCATTTTTACCATCTGTAAAATAAAGGTAGTAGACTAGATCTCTATCACTCAATCCTCTGCTTTGCTTTAATGGAGAGAGTTTAATCTCAGGAAATGTTTTGGGGGAGCTGGTCCCTTTACAACTCTCAGCCTAAAATCATTAGGTTAGGCAGTCGCTTGATCGAAGCACTAAAGATTTCAGGCTCCCTGGAAAGCATTGATTTCCACTGGAAAAAAAAAATATCTCGCATTTGTGACTTTCTGAATTCTCAAAATATGAAGGTGCTAAGGTCCCCAGTGCAGTGAAGTATCACTAGTAGAATTTTCCCAAAATGTTAAACTGTGTTCTGTTGATGTCAGTAAAAGGTGGCACCAACTTGAGACTGCTGAGCTCAAATGGAGAAAGAGGATTAAAACCTAACATCCAGAGTAGTAGAGAAATTATTCCTGCATTCTCTACGAGTCCCATAATATTTATGCATGCAATGTAACAGGAGGAAAATAAATAAAAGCTGTATTTCTGAGCTACAAAAAGTGAAAGTTTTAATAAGGGGTATTACAGTGGATGCCCATTTATTATTGCTCTAAGGCTTTTTTCATACAGATTGAGCTAAGCTCTATAATGGAAAGAGAATAAATAAAAACTCAGCTGTTATTTGGAGTCCACAAGAAGGAGGAGGGGTGAAGGTAAAGGAGAAAAGAGGAGAGTAAGTATTACAGCAGGAAAGGACAATCTTCCATTTAAATAATTGAAAATTCTTTTGCAAAAAGAACTGAGTTAAGCTTTGTTAACCTTTCCATTAATTTCTTATTTCTCAGCCTAGTAATGAAACAACATGAAAAAAGGTGATCATTTTAGCTGGTTGCACCCTTTAAAGGAATAAAAGTATGTAAAATACATAAAAAAGAAACTGACTCTGTGCAGACTTAATTTTTTTCATTCTTTTCATTTTCATGTATTTTTTAATGAATAAGAAAAGTATTTTTAAACATATATTGGTAATTTCATAGCCAAAATGTGCCCCTTCATATGAAAATTTTGGAGACTCTTGGGGATACTTTTTCTTAAGAAAAGCTTAAATTTTGCTCCATTGCTGGTGTTTTATAGAAACCTAAAATTTATTCGATGACATTTCTCAAAAATAGATAAGAAGTTTTATCTTAGAATATGCTTAAAGGATTGAAGAGCACCCCTCCCCCCAAATGCTTCAGTTCTTTAAATATTGTTAATAGAGTTCTCATATCATGTCTTTCTACTCAGGAATTTGAATATAAACATCAGGTAATCCTTACTGAGTACTATGGTCTGCCCAAGGACACTCCATCCCCAGCAGGCAAGAGAAGACACTGGAGGAGTAAAAAGCTCAGTGCCTTCCTTTGGGAGCTCATGATTAGCGCAGGTTTCCAAGCAGTTTTAGTTTAAGAAGAACATTCTGCAAGTGGGGCTCGGGGTTGATTTTTCTAATTTCTGTGACATATTGGTTGGTCTTTTATGACTTATTTTCATGTTACAGTTCCACATTTGGTTTTATTTTTAGTTCTTTCTGAAGACTTCATCTACTGTGTGAGAGAGAGGTAAAGAGAAGGTATCTTTCTACGCCATTCTCTCTTAGGTATCATACCCACTGGCCCTTACCAACTGCAATTGAGCCTGTTGAATCATCAGGGAAAGATCCATCACACCTATGACTTAAAACAATGATGGTGATTTCTTCTTTTAAGTTTCAAACTTCTTAGCAAGGCAGCTGGAGTGGGGTGGAAAATCTGCTGTACTTCAAATTAGAACACTAGGGTTTGAATCCTGACTTTAACATGCTATTGAGAAAGTTGTGTGAGTTCTCTGAATGTCACAGAATTATAGAACTTATATTGGAAAGAAACTTAGAAGTCATCTGCTCTAATTCCCTCATATTACAGATGAGGAAATTAAGGACCAGGGAGACTGAGTGATTTTCTCAAGGAAGTACACGTAATAAATGCCAGAGCCAGTATTGGAATGCAGGCCCCATGACTCCGAATTGGTTGTGGCATACTCAGTTTTCTTAGTTCTAGCAGGGGATACTTGCCTTAACTCCATATATGGGAGACTCATGTGAAGAAACCATTCTGCATCCTGAAAGTACATATATAAATGAGAACCACCATGATGCCCCTCCCCTAGGGATTTTCAATCCCTACTTACCTTTTTCTTCTAATCACTCATAGTTGGCCTGTCCACCAAAACAACAACAGTAAATCATTCTTTCAAATGCTACCTAGTTCACAGAATTTTGAGGCCACTTCTATGATCTCTCTCATTTTAGAAACAAAGACACTGAAGTCCCAAGCAATTTGATGATTTCAATCAACCAATCACTCCATATAAACTTATTAGATTCTTAACTGCTTGCCCAAAGTTGCCTAGTAACAGTGGCAGGATTTGAAACCAGGTTCTGTGACAGTGCGTTCAGTGCTTCTTTCACTTTAACCTAGCTGCTCCTTCTCATACGCTCACTCTGGTGCCACTCTCCACACTCTCACTCTCATCTTGCTCTTTCCATCATAACTCTCCAAAATCTTGATTTTATTTATCCCTTTAAACGTTTTTACCAATTAACAAACATTTTTTTCTCTCTCACCTAATATATCCCTTTTCCCTTAACACAACAACACAAAACCCTGGTAATAGATATACATAGCTACTCCACTTTGCAACTGCTGCTCTGCCTGGCTTCAATTCCACAGAAGAAGATGTCCCAGTACAGATACTTCCTGGTGTCCTTCCCTCATTCCTCACTTTACTGCTTCTTTTTGGGTGTTGGCTCCTCCTTTAGACTGCAAGCATTTTGGGGCAACACTGGGTTCCTTTTTATTATTTGTGTCCCAAACACTTAGCACCCATAGTACCTGACTCATTGGATAGTCAAGACAAAAAAGTTCTCATGTTGCTTCTTTCCAAAATTGTTTCTCATTCTACAGTGGTAAATGGGGTATTCAGAGACGACGAGTACCTCTAGAGTAAGGGTTTCCTGAGCCCTTTTCAGTGATGCTCATTCACCTTTGGTATCTACCTTCACTCAACTCTCACCTATAGCTCCAGGAAACTGCATCATGCTCAGTGGTCACTGCCCAAAAAACCATCTCAGCTGATGGATTAAACCAGGTTGAGGGTAATTGGCAGGCTTAAACCTACTGGTGAGTTAGGGAGATGCCTGCCTTCCCCCAGTGGAATGGACAGATAAGAACAATTTGTTCCAGAGAAGGACAAACAACTACAACTTTTCTTCCTGGCATTGTGAGTTGGGCATAGAGGAGAATTAGTGACTAACATAGGAGAAGATAGAAAGGAATTTGACAGGTTCACCAGAAAACCAGGTTACAAGTAACGTTAACAGGCTGAAAGTGCAGCATTTAGAGATCAAGGATTAAGAGGCAAAGGGAAGTGAAAAGAACAATTCGAAACTGTAACCACACTGAAAAAATAAACAACTCTGAAAGGCAATTCTTATCAAGGAAATGAATAGGTTTCCAGAGGATTGATGATGAAGAATGCTACCCTCTTCCTGACAGCGCGATGATGGACTTCATATGTAGAATGAGATGTTGTTAGTCCTTTGTTTCAAAGAGGACCATTGACACGATAGAGTGATGTCCTGAATCACATGTGAATTGTATCTAAGTGAGGTAGACTTGCGCAAAGTCTTCAGCCACATTCTCTCTTCCAGAGGAATTGAAGTGCGGTGGCAAGAAAAAAGTCATGATGGGTGGTGGTTTGGGAAGCAGCGGATGACCTCGGTATCTTCAATGTGTAACTGAGCTTTAAGCACTTCACAGTGCCTACTTTCCCTCCTCATTTCTTCCTCTTAGGATCTCTAGCTTTCTTCAAATTTCATCCCAAGTATCAGCTCTTATAGGAAGGGTTTTCCTAATTGCTGCCACCCTAATTTCCCACTGCTCCATTTTCTCCATCTTGAAAATGCCTTCAATATATTGTTACCTGTACATAGTTTGGTTTCCTCCCCCATTCTTGTAGAATGTAACTACTTTGAGATCAAGTTCTATGTGGTTTTTGTTTGGTTTTGGGGGGCGCTGTATCCTCAGCATCAAGTCTGGCACATAGTAAGTGAATGATAAACATTTGTTGAATTGAGCTGTATTGAATTACCAGCAATTTCTATTTTCCTACTCTCATTGCTCAGCTGTCCTGCCTCCCTGGATGCAGAAATAATGAAATTCAAGGTTGCTGATCCCACCTCCAAGGAGGTTTACCACCTTAGAATGGGTCTCTTTCTTTTAAGAAAGGAACATATTAGTATCCATTTTTCTCTTTATATAAAGAAATTTTGATCACATATGGTGATCCATGGGATCTTTTGGTTTTGTTTTGCTTTAGCATAGGATTTCCTATGAAAAATAGATTTATTATATGGCTCCATGTTATAAAAATAGTTTGAAATAATAATGAAGATTCACACCTTTGGATGATGTTTTGTGTAAGTTATGTGGGGGGGGATTATTTTAGAAATGCCATTTATCAGAATTTCAGATGACCTTCAGTTTCTGGAAGAGAATATTAACAGTTATTCAGCAGTCTATTTAATTTTTGTGAATGCACCCTAATACATGTAAAGTGCTTAGCACAGAGTATGGCACACAGGTGGTTAATGAATAGTAGTTCTTTTCCTATTATTCCAGTCTTCCCCATTCAGTCTACTTCTTATTTTAGAGTTTATTCCTTTCTTTTTTAAAATGTTGAGTTCAAAATTGTCCCTTTTCTCTGCAGTCCTTACCCCACTCATTGAGAAGGCAAGCAATCTGGTATCAATTATACATGCAGATCATGCAAAACACGTTTGCATATTAGCTATGTTGCAAAAAAAAGGAAAACAAAAAAAAGGGAAAAATTATACTTCAGTTTACACTTAGAGTTTGTCAGTTCTCTCTCTGGCTGTACATAACATTTTTCATCATGAGTCCTTCAGAATTTTCTTAGATCCCTGTGTTGATGAGAGTAGCTAAGTTTTCACAGTTTATCATTGTTACAATATTTCTGTTAGTATGTACAATGATCTGGTTCTGCTCACCTCACTCTGGATTAATTTACGTAGGTCTTCTCAAGCTTTTCTGAAAAACAACCATTTCATCACTTCTTATAGCAAAATAATATTCCATCACAATCATATGTCATAATTTGTTCAGTCATTCTCCAATGGATGGACATTCACTCAATTTCCTTTTTTTTTTTTTGTCACAACAAAAAGAGCTGCTATAAATATTTTTTTTTGTATATATAGGTCCTTTCCCTTTTTCTTTGGTCTTTCTGAGATACAAATTTCTGAGATAGAGTGGTATTTCTGGGTCAAATATATGCACAATTTGATAGTACCTTAGACACAGTTCCAAGTTATTCACCAGAACAGTTAGAGCAGTTCACAGCTCCAGCAACAGTGCATTAGTATCTCAATACCCCCACATCCCCTCCAGAATTTGTCATTTTCCTTTTCCGTAATATTAGACAATCTGTTGGTATGAAGTATTACCTGCATTCCTCTGATCAATAGTCATTTGGAGCATTTTTATATGACCATCAATGGATTTTCCTAAGATAGAATTATTTAAGTATTCTATCTCCTTTTCTTTTAATCTGGGGGATTTATGTTTTTTCATAAATATTCATTTATTTCACTTAGATGGATACTGCTGTAAGTTCTATCTAGTTCTCTAAACTTTTCCCAAGACAAAATGGGGCACATTGGCAAAGTCTTGCCCTTTAGTTGGATTACATTTGTACCAACTGCCTAGATTCAATTTTTCACTGTTTTGAGGGAGTTAGGAACTAAATTTGTTAAACTGAATAATCAAAAAATGGTAATAGGAATAATAACTCTAACTCTGTCTACCTAACTTTGGGACTGCAAAGCACATTATAGGTGGTATCTCATATGAACCTTACAACAACCCTACCAGGTTAGAAAACATAACAAATTTGAGTCAGTGAGCTCAAAGGTTGTATGCAAAGTTGCAGAGTTAGCAAACATTTAAGTTAAGACTATAATTAAAATCTTCCAAGAACACAACAAGTCCTCTAGACAACCAATCAACAAGCATTTATTAAGAACTATGAAAAAAGAGTGGCTCTACACAGGAAATACAAAGACAGTAATATTTCACTAAAGGAACTTACATTTCAATGGGGAAAATTATATATGGGCATATATATGAATTGTGTTTTTGGTGTGGGAGGGTAGGAATTGTGCCTGTTTTGAATCATATAGTATAGACTATGAAATGTGGATTGAACTTTGAAGTAAGGTAGGCACTCCAAGAAGTGGATACAAGGAGGGAAACACTGAAGCATAGCCCAGGCAAAGGCACTGAGGCAGAAAATGCAATATTCCTTATGCAGAAAAGGAAATTCCTCTTCTCTAGGCTATTTCCTACCATGATATTAAGACAGCCATGAAAAAAAAAAAAGTTGAGTCCTTTTCTGTGATGCTGTTTAAATATGATACCAGCTACCATGTGAGAATTTCTTTTTAGTATTTTTATTGTTCAGTTTATTTTAGTCCCGTCCAACTCATCATGATACCATTTGGGGTTTTCCTGGCAAAGATATTGGAGTGGTTTGCCATTTCACTCTCCAGATGATTTAAGAGAGTAAGAAGTGAGGCAAACAGGGCTAAACAATATGTGTCTGAGGCCAGATTTGAACTCAGAAAGATAAGTACTCTTGATTTCAGACCCAACACGTTATCCATTGTATGACCTGCCTGCCCCCATTTTTAGTATAAAGAAGTCATTTTAAGATAGGTTCTTCTAACTCCATGTAATGTTAATTACGTTAATGAGAGTTAAAGATCTTTCCCACCCATTAATGGGCCTGTCCATTAAGGGGAGTTTGATTAGGGGAAATTTATTTTGTAGGAAGGCCCACATTTTTTGTTAATTTCTAATGAGGTATTGGTTCTCAAGAATCCTGATGCCCTCTGGCTCTGAAAAGTTTATAAATACTCTGAGGTGGGGTTTTGTTTGGGGCTTACTCATCAGAAGTATTTGTTTGGCCAGACAAAACTCTGAGTAGCTTCTAAGGAGACCCCTAGTTTTGTAAACCCAAATGTTGGTGCTTCTCTCTCTGGTGACTATGTAAGTAGGTAATGGTCAGTCAGTTGGATCTGTCTGTTGCTCTGTAATGAATGTATTGCTTATGGTCAGGCAATTGGAAGCTCTGTCTCTTGGTCTTTATTTCTGTTTGTATTTTCTCTGAAGTTCAGAGAGCTGACTTTTTTCCGTGAACTAAATGAATGATACAGTGCTTCATAAAAGTAGATTCTTGACCCCTCAAAAGTTGTTTTCCTTTTAGAAAAGCAGATCAAAGAACATGTACAGCAAGCCCTCCTGTGTATGCTGCTTACACTCTACTCCAAGAAAAGTTTAGAATATAGCTCCATCTTCTCTTGAGTATAATACTGACACCAACTCATTTAAATGAAAGTTTTGGCTTTCTAGACCTGAATGTAGTGAGTCCATTCATTATTATGCCCCTTCCAGAGAGGTTTAGGGAAGGGTTGAAGGGATAGATTATAAACTAGTATCATGCCTTCTGGAATAAGGTATTTCTATACCTAGATTGACAAAAATCAAAATCACCAAATACAGTAGGCCATATTTAGAACAGTTCATCATACCAGCAAAGTCACAAAGCTTCGACATAAGGACATAGTGACACAACCTTTACGGCACTGACGTGATTCACAGAAAGTCAAGCTGGTGATATGTTCAGGTACTGCACAGAGATTGCCTGTCTTATACAGGCCTAGCTTAAGTGAATTAAATGAGGATCAGCTTTCCACATAAGTAGCTGGGGTCAAAGGTCTGTCACAGACCAAAGAGTGAGTCAGCTTGTTCCTTTGTATACTGAGGGATGCTAAGAATATTCCCTTCGAAACCTTAGATAGGAGAGAACAATTCTAATATGTAACCTTACATTTCTATGATATTTTATAATTTACAAAGTACTTTGCTTATATAAATTTTGTGAAGTATAGAATTCAAGTCGTAATTCATTGATTTGAAATATCTGATTTTATCAGTATGAACTCTCTCTCCCCTGGTACGGATTGAAACTTTTCAATGACTTAAGTAAAGTTACTTCTATCAATTCCTGTGAATGAAAGAATTTATCATTTGAAACGAATATAGATATTAGATGGGGAGGGGCTTTAAAAGCTAAGCAGAAAAGCTGATATTTGGACCTAAAGGCAATGAGGAACCAATGGAGTTTATTGTGTAGGGGTTTGATGGGTACTTTAAAAAATCACTTTAAGACCTATGTGAAGGAATTATTAGAATAGAGAGCAAATGAGAACATTGGCTATTATATAAGTCCAGTGTAGAGGTCAAAAAGACTTGAACTAGAGTGTTCACTATGTAAGAGGAGAGAAGGGAACAGATTGGAGAAATGTTGAGCAGGAATGATGAAATCTGACAATTATTGGAAATGTGGAATGAGAATGAAGAAGCAGCGATAACATCAAGGTTTCTCCTTGGTGTCTAGAAATATGATGATGTCCTCAACGCAAACAGGAAAGTCTGCAAGTGAGGGCAGACTTGGGGAGAAGACAAATCCAATCTGGGACTTAAATTTGAGATGCTTAAGGGACGTCCAGCTTGAAAATACAGAAACAAGGTTTAGGATTCAGACTAAGACTGAATAAATAGATCTGGGAATCATTTATATTGAAGTGATAAAATTAACTGTTAGGAGCTAATGAAATTACCTAGCAACAGAATATAGAGATAATACAAGAGGGCCTGGGACAGAAACTTAGGGTGCAACTAAGGGGTAAGATATAGAAAATTAATTAGTAAAAAGACTGAAAAAGAACAATGACAGGTAAGATGAGAATGAAAAGAGTGAAACAGCATAAAAAACTGAGAGTACACAGTAAATAATCCAGTAGAGGATATTCAATAATGTCAAATGCTACAGAAAGGTAGACAATGAAGACTGAGAAAAAAGATCATCCAATCTGCCAAGTAAGAGAACATTATTAACTTTGGAGAGAGTAGCTACAGCTGAGTGATGGGGTTAGATGTCAGTTTGAAAATTGTTGAGAAGTGAGTAAAAAAAGAGAAACTAGATGAAATTTATCTAGATCACTTTTTTTTCTACAAGGCTTGCCTATGAAAGAGAAGATAGAAATGGAATTTATTTGGGGAATCTATTAGGGATTAATAGAATGACTGAGTCCTCACATGATGGACATAATATCCATATTGAGATCCTCTCCAACTGTACACAATATACCCAGTTTGTGCTGTGCTGGCATAGGCTTTGAAATTGACAGGCTGCCTTCATACCACTATAAGGCAATAGGGTTGTGTTTACAGATGAGAACACTGATGACAGAAACTTTCTAAAAGTCATACAACTAGTAAGTGACAGAGCTAGAATTCATACCTTCTAAATCAAGGCCCTAAAACTCACATTCCATTTGGATTTTTAGAGAATTGATATACTAAACATATTCTGGAATGTAACTATTCTGGACTGTAACTGAGAAATGTTCCTTCTACTTAGTGATTTTCAGATCCATAAGATACAGGTTCAGGACAAGGTATATGGAGCCACGACACTAGTTCATACTCTATCCTTTCATCCCTTCCCTAAACCTCTCTGGAAGGGGCATAATAATGAATGGACTCACTACACTCAGGTCTAGAAGCTATTTTGATCGCTTTATTCTCACTTCCTTCACCTACTATCCTCATGACTTCGCAAGTAATACTGGTTAAACAAGGGCAGTCCCTTTTCCATGGAAATAGAGAATTAAAGTCTGTCAGAGATGACAAGCTGTAATAAATACATTGTGTGGTTCTCTAACATTACCAGTTTAAGATATTACCAATCCAAGGTCAATTTCCATTGAAAAATTTCAAGTCATAGCTTAAAAGCGCATTTATTTCTTTGGGGCAACATGGTGTTGTATAGAGTAATAGAAAGAGGGCAAGGCTCAAGTTTCAACTCTACCACTTCCTAGAAATCTGACAGCAGATAACTTGCATAGCATATCAGCCACAATTTTTTCATCTATAAATTTGGGATTATATCTATCCTAATTTTATCACAAGGCTATTATGAGGATCATATGTTGTAATGAATAAAAAAGTATGTGTTTTACAAATATTGTAAAGTTATGTAATTAAACATCATATCTACACCAAGTGCTGTACAAATGTAGACCGCCCCATTCTTTTTTTTATTCAATTTCCAAAGCTGTTGAATAATCAAAAGAATCATTTCTATTCACTGAGGCTGTTAAATCTTCATGAAGCTTTCTGTTTTCTATCTTAAACCTATGATTGTGAAAGAATCCCTTGCCATATAAGTGAAAAATACAAGCACAGTGTTTGACATTTTTAAAGTTTCATTTCCGTAGGTAAAACTTTTCAGAAGTTTAGTTCTCAAAAGTGGCTTGCAATTAGTTTACCAATATGGAGATGGATAAAAGTGATAAGGTTTCATACACATTGTATTTTTAATATGTAATTCCTCCCAAATCTTGTGAAGAATGGTCTATCAAATTGAATAGTCGATGCACTTTGAACACTTAGCTCCAAAAGGAAGATGACATTTTTTCATTAGTTTAAAATTTATATGCTACTGTATCTGTCACAATAATAATAAAATCTGACAGTACAGATCATATGGGTTTTTCACACTGCAGAAGTAATGTGTTCTTTGGAAGATAAAAATGACAATTTGTTCAAATCAGGGATTTAAAAATTGTAGACAAACAAGATAGCTCCATCCCACTACATTTTGCCATTTCTAGATCGTTCATTCACCAGCAACACTGATGTCATTTCAACCCCATTTATTGATTTGATATATCAGGATAGAAATAGGTTACCATTTATTCCCTCATGTTTTGTGATATTCATAAAAAATCTTTATTCCTAGAAATTTCCATCTTTGTGTATGCATTTATATTGGATGTCACTTGGCCTTTTCTGAATAAATTTATTCATAATAATTCCACACTGTACCCCACAATCTATGCTTCATCACTTAAATTTAAGCACAATCTGTCTTCCACCTACTTTCTCAGTCATATTGTATTTCTTCCCTTCTTACATTCTTCCTTCTAGTCAAACTGATGTTCGTGCCAAATTCAGATCTTCCATCTTCTGTGCCTTTAGGTAAGTGGGGATCTGTAAGATGATGAGACTAAGCTAGAGAGTATCTGTGGCTACTTTTCAATTGCAAATCTATGATCCTTCAAGTGATCTCTTATATCTAGAATGCATTCCCTCCTCACTTTAGCTAGTACAATCTCTAATTTCCTTCAAAGTGGGAGTATGGGGCTACCCTTCCCATTTCTTGCTATTCTCTTCTACTTGAAATTGCTTTATAATTATTTGTGTATATCTTATATCCCCACTAATTGAATGTGCAATTAATTCTTAAGGGCAAGGATTGTTCAATATTTGGATTTATTTCCTCAGCATCTAACACCCAGTGTCTAACCGCCACTAGGCACCTAATTACCTACAATCAAAAACAAAGATTAAATTGATAAATTCCCTGAGATCTTTAGCCCTAGGAAAAACTGACTCTGTATTCTTGATGGGAGCTATCTCCACACAGCAAGTCTACCAGAGGTAAGTATCTCATGACTTCTGATTCAAAAGTGGAAAACGTGATTATTTAACTCATTTCACAAACACACACACACACACACACACACACACACACACACTCATTCAACTACTGAGCATTAATTCAACTACCAGGGATAGAAAGCTAACCTGGGTGCTCAGGGAGATATACAATTTAGATAAGATTCAAGCTCTGACTCCATAACAGAGCATGTTATGTAATCGAAGAATGAGAAACACAAGCATCTGATGCAGGAATACTTGAATTATAGTTCTAAAACCAAGACAGATGTGAAGGGGAAGGCTGCTGCAGCCCAGGGACATAAAGGAAGGTTTTGTAAAGAAGATGCCTTTTGTATTGGGTTCAAAAGGACGGGTAAGGATTCCATACCTGAGGAAAGGCTATGCACGGATAGTCAACAATTATTAAGGTACAGAAAATTAGAAGGAATATTTGGGGGGGGGGGTAGAGGGTAATCTAATTTGTTTGGAGTATAGAGTTCATAAAAGAAAGGCTCAAAAGTTGTATGCCATCAGATTGTAGGGGGTCTTGAATGTCAGAAAAAGGAATCTAAAGCAAAAGAAAACGTCCAAAGATTTTGAGAAGAGGAATGATGTGACCATAGCTAAACAAGAAGGAGAACATTTTGGGAATGGAATGAAAATACATAGAGTATTATCTGTGTTTAGAAAAAGTCAATTTTTTGAACCAAATTGACTAGCTATTTGCAGTGGGGAGACGGACTATGATACAGTAGGAAGAGAATGAGTCAAGCAGGCTCAAAGTCAGTCAAGTCAAAGTCAGTCAAGACTCAAAGTTTCTTAGTAGGTATGTGACCCTAGGCAAATCCGACAGCTGCTTTTTGCCTTGAGCAAATCCCAAAGACTTGTGAAATGAGGAGGGTGAACTAGATGTCCTCCCAGGTCTCTTCTAGCTCTAGTTCTGTGATCCTCAACTAATCAAGCAAGCAACAAGTGTTTATTAAGCACAGTATATGCTGAACAATCTGCTAAGATCACATCATCTTTTGATCTATGTAATAATTAATACAAAGTTTACAATATTGGGAAATCCCATATTCAGAAAAATACAGATGTTTAACATTTTCCCATAGCTAGATGCTTAACTGTGGTAAAGCTATAACCACAAGAAGTTTGGGGTAAATAGAAGAGAGAACTAAAAACCTCAAGCATTAAATTATAAGATTTCTTTTTACGTGTGGTCTTAGAGTCACCTTCGTCCAAACCAGAAAGCAAATAGACCAGACACTCCTTGATTCTCTTAAGCCACTTAGGGTAATCTTTAGGACCCCAATGGAATAAATTATCCTGGAAAAATCGATACTGTTTCTACAAGTGCCTAACTTATTGCCAAGAAGTAGCTTATGAACTGGGAGATTGGTTTCTTAAGACTTAAGTTCTTTATGCATCAAACACATTCTTCAGTGTCTTTACCTATAAAGACCTTTTAAAATAGTCATCATTTTTTATTCTCAAAGCTACATTTCCTTGCCAAATTGCATTTTATATGAATATCACAAAAACCTAAAGTTGTAGCCTTAGGGAAAGAAACTCATCCTGTCTCCAGCAAGAGAAGGATTAATCACAGATAAGTATGGTATCAAGCAATAGCATTTTATAACATCACTAAAATTCCATTACATAAACAGAGTGCCAAGAACTTTTAGAAATAAAAAAGAAAAGCCAACATAATCAAAGTTTACATTAGGAATAAAACCTCCCTTCATAGTCAAAGCCTTCTGGGCAATCATTTTTTTAAGAACATTGCTTTCCCACTTCCACAGAACCCAATATTATTACTAGAAGAAAGCTGAGTCTATATCTGCAGCCTCACTCAGTCCTCAAACATGTATGAATGTCGTGTCTGATAATTCAGTTCTTTTTTTCTTCCATCTTCTCTCATTTTTCTTGAAGTGTGGTAAATACCTTCTGTACTTTAAGTACAAATGCCTAATTCAGATAAAATAATGTTTCCTGATTCTTAAATGCGTAAACATACTTCAAACCTATTTCAAAGTTTTTATTGTAAATACCCTCTATGGGGTTTCTTTTTGGCACTTTCTGAGTTTGACATATTAACTATGCTTTTTTTTTTCCAAATGAGGAAAAGCCTGAATGTGTGTATGTGTGCGTGTGTGTGTGTGTTTGTTCAGATAAGGACATATGACATAATGATAATAAAGAATGAATGTTGTCCCCCTGTAACTCTCCTTTTCCTTTTATTACCTTAGTAGATTAATTTATCTATGGTCCATGTTATCAGAATTATTGGACCTTTTCCAACAGCATATAAAAAGAAGGTGCATTTCTCCATCTTTAAATAAATTCTATCTCTAACATAGTCAGAAACCTTACTTACTGCTTAATTCAAATTAACTCAATTCAAGTCAGCCAATGCTTATTAAACCCCTAAAATGTGCCAGGCACTGTGTTCAGAATTGGAGATTCAAGTATAAAATATGAAACTATCTTTGCTCTCAAGGAGCTCTCCTTAGGAAAATGTATTTTTATGTAACTTATCAGAAACACATTTATAAGTGCATGTATATAGATTAAGCGGTTGTTCTTTCCCAACTCTCATGTTCAAACTTTCACTTGTTCAAAAGAAAATCAAGTGAAAGGGACATACCACCTGTTCAGGAGCCAGGCAAGCCCTACTCACCAAAGGGACAAAGGAAGAAGTATATTATAGCTGCTTTCCACTGAAGAGGGAGGCACAGGTTTCATGTCCCAGAACCAGACCCTGTCAACTACTTAGCACAAGTTAGCAGTGCCCTCGATGTTTTTGGGAAGTTGGTAAACTTCTCTAAGACTCTACTGCTCATTCCCTAGAAGTAAGGGAGCTAAATAACAAACATCCTCCTAGCAAGTGAAACCTTTCACTTTCTATACTTTCCTCTTTCATATCTTTCCAAACCAATTTTTATTTCTAGGCTAGGTGCAAACTTAGGTGACATTGCTTGAAACCAGACTCTTAGCATTTGATAATGTAAGGCAAATGTGGAAAAAAAGTCTTTCTACTGCTGGTTTAGGTTTCTATGGAAGAGAAAGCAATGGTTTGGAAGCTTTATTTTTAGGCTCTTTATTTCATCCCTGTGGCTCAAACCAGCATTAGAGAAGGGAGTAACTTACATTAGCACTAATATGCAAGCACCATCATTACCTCAGAGACACTTGGACAATTTCCGATCATTTGTTGAAAATTGGCACCATGATTCCTCTCTGTAGGGAGCAAAATGACATTGCTGCCTCAATTGCATCTTGAGACTCTGCAGATACAGGGCTAGAGCTCTTTTGTGGAAACAGAGGTATTTACAAAGCCATTGAGAGCTTGGGTCAAGTGTTTGAACTGAGGGCATTCTCTCAATTCCCCTCCCTGCTCCATACACAAATAACCTAGTATTCACACTGGCCAGGCAGGGGAGTGACCCTCTCCATCCTGTAGCTTGCTGGCCAGCAGACACACAGAGGGAAATTTCCCTTCATGTTTCTGTTTTAACTGAACCCTGACTTGCCAATAAAGAGACAGCCTTGTCTCCTGGGGATAGAAATACATTCTGAAAGATCCACAGTGTCAGTCTGTGTCCAATCTCAAATGTCACTGGCATCTTCCCTGGAATTTCTGACTCAGAAGCTCACTGTATTAACTATAAATTCCTGTCAGGGGTCCCTCACTTCTGATACAAGTCAGCTGTCAGGGAGGAGAAATGACACAGAAGGTGCTGTTGAAGACACAGCTTTCCCTGACCCCATGACTGAAGTTCATCATAACCCTTTGGGAAATTTTTGAGATTGGATCCCCAAACTTCTCACATAATGGAGACATGGACATGACTAACTTACACACTTGTGGCATAATCTCCAGAGCTCCATTGACAAGATGTCTCCAAGTAGTCAGTCAACAAACATTTATTGGGTATCTACTACATCCCAGGCACGTACTAAGTGCTGGAAGGGAATAAAATACATAAAAAAGGAAGAACCAACAAGGAATGTAATGTTCATTGAATTTACCATCAAAGGACCTAAGTTCAAATCCTGGTTGATAAATGCTAGACAAGTTAATTACCCTCTCCAAGCTTATAAAATCACAGAATCTTAGTTGGAAAGAACCTTGGTAGCCATCTATACCCAAACAAGAATCACCTCTATCATCCAACAAGCACTACTACTTGAAGATGAATATCTAGTCAGATGGCTGTGGAGGAGAAGTGAGGCTGGTGACCTGCACAGCCCTCCCTCACTCAAAACAAAGGCAAGTACAAGTCATGTCATCATTTCTCTGAAGGCATGGACTTCTTTGGCAATGAAGGATGAACGCAACAACAACCACTTGAAGACATCTAGTGAGGGGGAACCACTTATCATCTCCCAAAACAATTCAATGGCCTAGAGTCTTTTAAATCCCCTCCAGCTCAAGAGCCTGTGACCTATTAAAGGGGTAAAGAGAAGGGAACAAGCACTTATTAAGTGCCTACTATGTGCTGGCCACTCTGTTAAGGGCTTTATAAATATCTCATTTGATTCTCACAACAATCCTGGGAGGTATGTGCTATTATGATCTCCATTTTAAGGTTTAAGAAACTGAGGTAGACAGGTTAAGTGACTTGCCCAGGATCACTCAGCTATTAAGACCCAAATTTGAATTTGGGTCTTCTTGACTCAAAACCCAACATTCTATTCTCTAGCACAGTGCCAGGCACATAGTAGGAGTTTCATAAGTGTTTATTGAATTGAATTATACCACCCAGATGCCTTATAGATAATATCCATATAATTCTTTAAGGTTTACAAAGTACTCTCAAACTATTATATCTTTGTGTCCTCACCACAAGCTTGGAAGATAGTTGCTATTATTAGTCCCAGTTTATAGATGATGCAATTATTAATATGCAGTCTCTTATGAGCTCTCGTCAGTGTTAGGGGATGGGATGGATCCCTAGTCCTTTGCGTCAATCTCAAACAATTACCAACTTCACTAATTGCAAAATTACAAATATAGCCTAAAGAACAGTATCTCTAACACAAGAACTAAACATCTCTCCCTGTAGCTAAATTAGCCAATGAGTAGAACTGTAACTCAAATGGGACATTCCTGGTAGGCATCAATTCCCTATAAGTGATATGCTCTAATAAGGTCTGATCAAGGAAACAATTTCCTAGTTGTCACTCTTTGTAACAGTAAGCACCCAGATATATATAGGAGGATCTATTATCACAGGTTCTTAGATCTGCTTTTATAAAAGGAAAGGAAACTTTTGAGGGGTTAACAATCTCTTTTAATCAAGTACATATATCATTCATGTAGGTCAGAGGGAAAAGTCAGCACCATGAACTTCGGAGAAAATACAGAAAAATCAAAGATCAACAGACATGGTTTCCAACTGTCTGACCATAATCAATTCATATATCACAAATCAACAGACAGGTCCAAAGTCTGACCATAGTTACCAGAGAAGGAAGAACCAACATCTGGGTTTTCAAAGCCAGGGGGCTCTTTAACTGCTTCCCAGAGTCTCATCTGGCCAAACAAAACACTTCCAGTCAGTAAACCCCAAATTAAAACCTCACCCTCAAAGTGTTTACTCCTTTTTTAGAGTCAGAGAGCATCATACCCCTTGAGAACCAGTGCTTCATGGGCCTTCCTACAAATCTTCTCAGGCCTACTAATGGGTGGGTAAGATCTTTAATCACATTCACAAATAAGGAGCTCTTATTTCTGCACTTTACTCCTAGTAATAGGAGTTATACTTGGTTATACTAAAACAAAAGAACAAAAGTTCTCACTTTGCCTGTCATCACATTCCTCTACTTCTGAAATTCTCAAGTACAAAGATATCTAATTTACATATTTGAGCTCTTCTGTAAAATATAAGTTCCTTGAGGGTATATAATGTTCTCTGTTTTCTCTTTATATCTCCAGTGCCCAGAACAGTTCCTTATACATATTGAATATTTAATAAATAGGTATGTTTTAAAAATTAATTTGGTTGCTTATTACTCAGAAATGTTTAGCACAATATTCTTGGAGAGTTCATGGCAACCAAAAGAAGCCATTCATATGACAATTAAAAAATTCTAAGACATTGTTTCTGGGTAATTTAATCATTATATTAATAAGACCAGAATATTTATTAATAAAAGGATGGCTATTTGGCTGACTCTATTAGGTCAGAAACACCTTATGGCAGTGGGCTCATACTTTATCCACCCTTCAAAGACTAGGTACCTTCAAAGGTACCAATGTTTCTGAGGGGTACCAATCCACTCTGTTTAGAAGAGAGCTATATTAAAATGAGGGTTGTGGGATACACAACTTGAGTCACCCAAATCTTATTCAAAGAGACACATCCCTCTCCAAATCATCTGTGTGACAAATGTGAGAAGCAAGATTTTCCAAGAGCTGTCTGAACAAACAAAATGAGCAGGAACGTACCCATTTGCCCAAAGTGAGAATTTCTTGTCTGATTAGATCTTGGCCTGTGAGAATCTTTGCCTAGGATTTCTCACACTGATTAGTTTCTGGATGAATAAGTACATAACAGGGGACAATTTGGTCTCAATAAAATAATTAGTTATTAAATGCAAGAGAGAAACACTCATTTCTCACATTTATATAAAGGAATGTATACAACTACACAAGGCAGGTATTACTTCTTCAGAATTTTCAATTTATATTACCATGAAAAGAAACAGCTAAGGAATGCTGTCCAGCTTAAATATTTGATGTCCTGACTAAGAGACAATTTTGTAGCTTCCACTTATCCCATTATCTGTAGCTAACACATTTGAGGGGGAAAATGCTTTCTGTGGGATTGTTTACAAAAATACATACTAGTATCATATTGTCTCCTCTTTCCTTCTGGTTGAGTGAGAGAGATCCACCCTTAGCACTTTAAGTGGCACTCATGTTAATGAGATTAAAATCTGAAAGCTGGAAAAACATGCTGAGGAGAATAATATTCTTACATAAATTAAAAGAGAAACCTTTCAAAGTCCACTGAGAGCATTCTTCCGTATTTTGCTGAGCTTAATTCTGCCCTTTTGAAGGCAGGCAGGGTAATTATACCCAGTCGTTGCTAGCTATCCCTGGAGTATCTCTCAGTTACGATGATCACCAAATACTTTATTATAGTGGCAGTCAAGAAAAGTCTTTTGTAAATCATCAAGATAAGGGCAATATAATTCAATTCAATGGTCATTTGTCGAGTATCTACTATATATTAAACACTTTGTTAGTCTCTGAGCATACAAAGACAAAATTTAAACTTGCCTTGCCATCAAGGAGTTCATACATTGCTAGGGGGATGCAATAAATGCAAATAAAAATTATATGCCAAGCAATACAATGTAGTTACAAGAGGGATAGAGTGTTAACAGTTAGAGGGTATTGGAAAGGCCTAGTAGAAGATTTATATATTTATAGGGTTTATATGGTTTAGGTGCATAAAAATAAATCATGTATTCCTTTGTATTTCATTTTACTCTTACCTCTCAAGAAAGGAAAGAAACCTGATTCCTGAGTAGGAACCAGTCTCATCTGGGAGCCTCTCCTTGAGGAGGCACATACCTACCCTCTCAAGATCTAGTTGCTAAAGGTCAGTTACATGTGCTTGGGGCTGCCTCTTTTCCTTCTTTGCATAGCGTGATTTGGAGTATGCTCTATTGGTATCCATGGTTACTTGAGTGGTTTCCTTCTTGGCTTACCCATGGAAACATCAATAGTGATACCACTACTAATAAATTTATATTATATGTCATTTTAAGGGTTACAAATGACACTTTCTTAACATCTGTGGAAGGTAGGTAATCTCAGTGTGAATATCCCCATTCTACAAATAAGGAAACTGAGGCTAAGAGAAGGCAAGTCATTTGAGCACAGTCATGGAATTTGGGACTTGAACTCAGGCCTTCTGATGCCAAGGTTAACTCTCTTGCACTCTGAAAATAGAGGAGAAGCCCACAAATTAGGCGACAGTCCTTGATGCCATAGGTAGGATACTGTCTTGAAAGGCATCCATTTTGCCAGCATTTCTCTCTCCATCTTCTCCTAGAAGACTTGGACCTTTTGCAGAATCTAGACCAGATCACCTGGATGGATCCTGTTTCCATCCCTGCTCCTCCCAAAACTATTGAAACCCAGAGACAGGGGTCAAAAATAGAGGAAAGATGACATTAGAATGTCCTGCTACCAGATTTGGGTGAATATTTTCATGAAGACCAAGCCAAAAATGACTGAGTGAATACAGATCAACAGTGACAGTCACTCTATAACTTACTGATTCTTAACAGGGTGTCTATAACAAGTCTCTAGAAAGCAAAAACCTGGTATTATGGAAAGCAACACATACTTGGAATGAGAAAAACTGTGTTAAATCCTACCTTCTTCTACCTATTAGCCATGAGACTTCTCCTCTCCTTTCCATTCTCCTCCTCTGCCCTCCCCTCCTCTCTTCTCCTCTCCTTTCCTCTCTCCACATCAGCATGATGCCATTACCTGAGGATACCAAAGGAAGGTAAATTTTGATGGCTGAAACCTGTTTTGATATCTTGGGGTTTACTGGCTACATTTCTTTCTTAAAAACCTAGCCTTCAACCCAATTTATTCTGGTTCTCATTGATTAGTAAACAAAAAAAGGTCCCTGCCTAAGCACTACTTAATGATTAGTTTTTGGCCCTCCTGGCTCAGAGTGAACATAAATAGTCATTGTTTCTCATTTGGCCAGCAAGTCTGAGGGTCTTCCCCACCCAGTTTTTTTTTTTTTTAAAGGGATCATCTCTTGACTCATATTCACTGAATGAGTGTTGACTTACTCAACATGAGAACTTGAAAGGACTTCAGCTGAAAAAGACTAAGGTCTCTCATGATATCTGACCAATGGACCAGGATGGCTCTGGAGGAGAAAGTGAGTCTAGTGACCTTGCACAGTCCTTCTTCTCTTAAATCCAATTCACTTGCAAGTCATGGCATCATCATCCTGATGTTATGGTTTTCTTTGAGAAGGAATGACAAAACCACATAAGATGTGCTGTTTGAGTTTTCCTTTAAAGGGGGCCAGAAATTCTACAAAGTTAGGAATAAGTATATTCTCCACATAGGCAAGCATTTGTGTAAAGGCATAAAGATGGAAGATGAAATAAAACAGAGTAACTATTACAACATAAATGTTTACATTCAACAAAAGATTTTAGATTTAGAGCTAGAAACAAAATTAGAGATTATCTTTTGCAGCCCTGCTCATTTTATATATGAGGAATTTAAAGCTTAGAGAGATCAACCAACACACACAAAGTTATGTACTTAGTAAGGGGTTGGTCTGGGAGTTGAATCTACAATCTCTTATTTCAGATAAAGTATTCTTCACTTGGTGAGAAAATTTATCAGGAAATGAAAAAAAAATACCAAAGGCAAATGGGGGTGGGGAAGAAGAGGGAAGTGGTAGAAAGAGAAATCTGAAGAGAAAGCATAAAATCAGAAGAATAAACTTAAATAGGAAAGGTGAAATGAATGCAAGAATTAGTATTCATCTATTAACAATTTAACATTGGAATAAGCAAGATGTTGTTTGAGAGGCAAAAGGATCAAATAAAAGGAAGAAAATGTTGCATAATTAGAAGGAAACTGTATCTGAGCAACATAGGTTACCAGATTTTAATAGTTTTCAACTTAAGTAGCAGCCGCCACCACTCCCTAGAAGCAAAGCAATTTATCATCCATGAACAACTGCCAACAAGAGCCCTCTGGGATGAAACAAGGCTGTGTTTTTACCTGGGCTAGGATTTAGTCTAAAAGTATTGAATATACCTGGACGACAGAGAGTTGCTAAGCTTAGTGCCAAGGGAAAAGACTTATCTTATTAGTAGTGATGCCATCTGGGCTATTGTAACCTGTCATTCTCAGGACAAGAATTAGAGAGGACAGCAGACTGGGGGTTCCAGAGAAATGCTAATTTGCTAGAAGAACTTCAATACAGTGGACCTGATTTGGCCTAGAGCCTTTGGGGAGCTATAAGATGTGACCATGGGGACTTCACAAACACAAAAGGGAAAAAATGAGAAAGTTAAAAAAAATTTAATAAAATGAAGTGAAAATACTACACAAACCCAGATTATAGGTACAATCCCACTGAGAGCACACAGAGTAAAACATCATAAATATATAATGAAAAACATCACAGAAACATATAATAGGTGTGTAGACATTCACAGGTGAAAAAGAATATTCACATTTTGGAGCAATAAAATTCCATACCATCTAGGGCATGCTAGAAGGATTCAGAGCAGGGCATATGCAATTGTGTGAAGGGATTATGCATGATGAAAAATGTGTGAGTTTCATAAAAGCATAATGAGCTTCTCATATTCATGGACAGATTCTAAGAAAAAACACGAATAGGTTTGTACGTATGTGCTGAAGAAAGATAGGAGAAAACTATTGTAATTCCCATTCCTGAAAAGCAGTACAGAGATGGTATGCCTTAGTCATATACAACCCCAGTTTCTATCTGATAACTGATGAGTTTTGCTGTACCTTCTGGGAGTCATACGGCTTCTCTAAGTATGAACTTCTGGATTCTTGGAAGGGAGAATATCTGTGGAGAGAATTTAGCAACAAAACCCAACTTGTCTCCCAAATCTTCCACATGTGATGGCTGGAGGTATGGCAAGGTTGCTTTCTGTACTTTTGTTCATAGAATTTATATAATGTTCCAGTGTTTTACACACTGTAGCTGGGCTATATGAATCTGAATCATTACTATTAAACAAATTACCTTTTACAATTGCATACACTTTACAGTTATAAAGTACTTTTATATCCATTTTCTTTCCTGATTTGATCCTTTCTTCACAGCAGATTTTAAAAAATGACAAAGTCAGGAATTGAGTTCAAGTCTTGTCTCTAAGATTGTCACAATCTGGGCAAATCATTTAACATCCCAGAGTCTTAAGCAAGTCTATAGGACCATAAATTGTAGAGAAAGTGAAGACCAGTATTGATAAGGCATCCTATCCTGGGAGTTCAGTATACCAATGTAATCATAGGTTTAGGTCCTGTCCCTATCCTTCCCCTATGAAGTAGGCAGGTTTTGAATAGACACTGCCCCCCCATCTCTAGCCAGAAATACGTTTCACTAACTTTCTCCAACCCCTCGTCCATATGTAGTGTGGCTGGCTTTTCTTCGAGTGTATTAAGTACTTTACAATCAATATCTTGATTCTCACAACAACCCTGGGAGGTAAATGCTATTATTATTATCATTATACATTCAAGGAAAATGAGACAAAGGTTAAATGACTTGCCCAGGAACATACATCCAGTGAATGTCTAAGGATTAAACTTAAGTCTTCCTGACTCCAGGCCCAGCATTCTATCCACTGTGCCACCTTGCTGCCTAGAAAGGGTGATAGGTTTAGAGCAGTCGTTCTCAAATTTTTGGTTCTCAAAGCTCCTTAATGCTCTTAAAAACAGACAACCTCCCTGCTTCTCAAGACCTTTTGTTTACATGTGTTATAATAATATTAACCATGTTATAAATTAAAGAATATTACCATTATTTTGAAAAGGTTTTGATGTCATGGAAACATTGAATGGGTGTCAAGGATCCTCAGGGTGTCCAGACCATACTTTCAGAACTTCTAGTCTTGTTCAAGCAGTATCGCATAAGATAGGGCCTCACTGAAAGTTTCTAGATACTGGAGTTAAGTGTGGGATCATGAGCACAGAGGAGGGCATCAAACCCCCGCCTCTGTCACTCTGATTGGAGGTTGGAGCCATGGACTCCAAAACCTCTGTTGATGGAGGGAGCTCAGCTGAGAACATCTCATTTTTCACCACCTGCCCCACTGCTATTCAGCTCCTTTTTTGTGTTGTCTTTCCCCCATGAAATTGTAAGCTTTTTGAAGTCAGGAACTGTTTTTCTGTTTTTCTTATTTATATCCCCATGGCTTAATACAATGCCTGTAGCACATAGTAGGTGCTTAACAAATGTTTATTGATTGATTAAACTGGCAAAGGGAGCACTGCTAAAAGGAAAATTGAAAGAACAACAAACAACAATTTCTTCTGCTTCATGATACTGCCCAGGATCAGCAGGGTGTTAATAGAGCACCCCCAAAGTTTAGCTATAACAGTGTTTCTTCTTAGTTTGATAAGATGAATTACATAAATAAGTGATATAAATCCATGCAATAGGTAATAAGGGGAAAGGGAACATACATTTTTTAAATACTTACTGTGTTCTAGGCACTGGATTATATGTTATCTCATTTGACCTTCAAAACAACTCTGCTATTTTCATCTTCATTTTACAATGGAAGAAACTAAGGCAAGCAAAGATTAAGTGACTCTCCCAGGGTCCCTTAGGTAGCAAGATCTGAGCCTAGATTTGAACTCAAATATTCTTGACTAGAGTCTCAAAGCTCTATCCATGGGGCTACCTATACCAAATTGAAGTCTACTTTAAATTGTAACAGACCTAAAGTAACACCTTTTGCTTCTACTTTCTAAAAAAAAAAATAAGTTTTCTGTGACATAAGAAGCTTAATGCAATGGAAGGGCTACTGAAATTGGAATGAGGCAGCAGTTATTAAAGCCTGAAAAGTCATTTGATCTCTCTAAGCATCACTTTTCTCCTCTGTGAAATGAGGATAAGAATATGTTTACTATTTATAATAGGATAATAACAACTGATATTTTCATGGAACTTAATGGTTTTCAAAGCATTTCACACATATAACAGCATCATTTGGTATCCTACGGAGAATGGTGTTATTGTAATAAGAACTTTTTAAATGATAGTTAACATTTACGACACTTATTTTTATGGCATTTTATAGGTAAGTGGGGTCTGGTGCTAGACTTTGCATCAGGAAAACCTAGTTAGGTTCCAATTGTGCCTATAATATGCACTAACCATAGGAATTAACCATATGAACTAGTCGCTTAAACTCTCTGTGCCTCAGAGAGTCTCCCACCCAGGACTTCTTCATCGCCATCAACTAGAATTTCCCCACCTGATATACATTTGACAAAACAGCAGATCCTTCCGATATTTAGGAGTAGTTTGCAAAGTGCTCATATATACATTATTATTTCACTTGATCCTTAGAGTCCTTAGGGGGCAGGTAACACAAATATTATTATCCCTATTTTATACATGAGCAAAAAGAATCAAACATGCAAAATGATTTCTCCAAAGTCATACAGTAAGTAACAGAAGCAAGATCCAAACCCTAGTCTTCGATTCAAAATCCATTATTCTTTCTACTGCACTATATTTAATGTCTTACATTTAGGGAGAAAGAAAAAGGTGAGGAAGCAATTTTTGCAACTATGATCTTTTGATTTGTACCGTTGAGGCAGGAAAGGCAAATGCTGCTATTTCCATTTTACAGCTAAGTGGCTCAGAGAGATTACCATGACATGCTCAAGATCCAATGAGCTTGATGAGACATGAAGACAGGTTTTCTGACTCTGAATTCAGTGATCCCTCCTTTATCAATAGAAGGTCATGCAACAATTTCCTAATCATACAAGAGAAGTGGCTGGTTAGAGGCAAAAGTGTGAATTTTTTTTCACATGGTATGTACGTTATAATTTTCATTTTGGTAGGCAGGAAGAGAAGATGGGAAGGGATGGATGGAGGAAGCAAAAAGAGGGAAAGAGAAAGGAAGGAAAGAAGGAAGGAAGGAAAGAGAGGGATGAAGGAAGAGATGGAGGAAGGAAGAGAAGAGAAGAGAAAGAGAGGGAAATAGGGATGGAGGAAGAGAGGGAGGAAGGAAGGAAGGGATTCAGCCCATTTTTGACCTGCAGAAAGAAATATATGCAATGTGTGCCTGGGAACTAGGATTCTACTAACAACCGTATTGAACTGAAGATCCAAGAAGAAACATCTGTACGAGGAAAACAAGGATATCTCTTTTCTTCTAGTGTGAGGACAGATTTTTCTCTCACCAAGAAAACTCTTTCAAGATGAATAGTCACATATATTGTCATAAAACAGGATATATTAATAATATGTGGAATTCATTCTGGAAAATTCCTTTTTTTCTAAAATGTGCAAATGAAGTATATTAATTTATCAAGATGATCATTTCATGTATCTCAGAAAGTTTGTGTACTGGACTGAACATGTGCATCTAATACTGTGGCTCCTATTTTATGAATGAAATGTTAAAGTCTGAATTTTACCAACCTAGGAAATATGAAAACCTACCCAATGATCCATTTTAAGAGAGACTCTTTAGATTTATATCTAGTATGTATAATCATAAGTGATCGACTGTTTCAGATCATATTTTAAATTTTATTTTGTTACACAATCTAACATTTTTGAAGTTGACACATAAGAGTATGACTATGTTTTTAATTTATACCTCCAAACTAAGCATAATGAAAGAGAAAGCAACTATTCTTCCTTGAAGCAAACAAATAACAAATAAAATCAAGATTTTTTTTTCTTTAAATAACATAACTCTTTTAAGACTTTTATTCACCTGGTTCAGTTATTCAGTGGTGAAATTCAATAAGTTGGTACTATAGCTTGTTATGATCCATCCCTGAAGTAGAGGGGAAATTGGTCTGATTCAAACTGAAATTTCTTATAACCTTTTTCTTAGAACAGAGGGAAGGACAAAGAAAGGAAAGGAGGGAAAGAGGAGTATCACTAAGGCATGTTTTTAGTGGAGAAAAATAAAATAAAATTCAAAAGAAGGATGGTTAGAAAATTAGGAAAAATTAAAGCTATAGGTTGATCTTATTACATACTCAAAAGAAAGAAAAAAGATGTACGTAACAGGAACCAGTAGTTTTATGCACAATTCTCTTTCTCTTCTACTGTGCATATAGTCATTCTATTTGGAGTTCCTTAAGTTTAGATGTCAGCAAGGGTCAGTGAGGGAGAAAAGTAAGATGGAGGGCCTGGGAATGATTTTTGCTATGTTTGATGATCTTAAGAGAGAGGAAAGCAAGAGGAGAGAAATGATATATACTAGGAAAGAAAATGGTGAAATGAGGGAGAATTATCTTACTAGGTGGTACAAGTATAAATCTATACAAATGAGGAAGGGGTAAGTTGGAGTAGACATCACTTGAACTTCATTTTAAATTGATGAGAGTGAAGTGAGGGAATAATTTATACTATAATAACATTACTGTGAAATTGAACAATTTTGAAAGACTTGAGATCTAAGATTAGTGCAGATCAAACACGGTTCAACCATGAAGACTGATAAGTTACAAGGTTGCTTACCTCTTCACAGAAAGATGAACTAAGTATGCAGTATGAAACGTATTTTTGGATCTTACCAATATGGGAATTTATGTTCTGGTAGAATTTATATATTAGCTTCACAACAGATTATAACAGAAGCTATAAATTAGTAACTGAATTCTGTTCTAATCATTCTGTCAATGTGTATTATAATTCTTATAAACAGCATTCTTATATGGGTAGGAATAAATTTCTGGTGCTATAAAATGGTTCATATTATTCATCAAGTTCCCCTTTTCTTTCCCATCTAAACTTATGAGCCACAAATTAATTTATTACAATTAAAATTATTTACCTGGGGTAAGGGACTTAACAAGCCAGTGAATATGAGAAAATGGATCCTCATCTCACCAGAAGCCAAAATCCCCAGTATTGAAGCTGGTCCAAAAAAACATGTCTAGGTAAAAGACAGGGAGAAGCATTTCCTCATTTATTAAACTCTTACTATATGCTAGGAAATGAGATTAAAGCTAACTGAAAACTGAAGCCTTAAGAAGTGAAGCTACTTGCATAGGTCACATAAGTAATGACAGAGCAAGGGCCATAGCTCTGTACCATTTTTATTTCATCACAGTACCAGGATAGTTTAATCACTAAAGCAGTTTTACAGAAATCTGGCTTACATTTGTCCTATTGTGGCATAGTGTATTAGAATCACATAATTGCCCAGTATAATAAGGAATACCGAATCTATATTGCAAACATATTTTGCCCACTAGTATATTACACAACTGTTAATTATATGGAAAAATCATAAGTAAACTGCTGAAAAGAGTATAGAACAGTGTAAATTAGTCCCTCTTGCTTAATACATGAATTTAAATGTCCTATAAACAATGAAAGGTTAAAGGAGAATAAAAATACAATATATTCAGGTCTAATTATTCTTATGACTCCGTAGCAATAAAATATAACAGAATGTTTCTGTTAATATTTAATGTGCAGTGTAAAATATCCAGTACTCAGAAAGCTTTAAGAAAAAAATATATTAGATAGAAAAAGGAAGAGCAAAAAAATTTCTATCTTTTTTTATAAGTATACTGCCATCTCCTCCCTGGTGATGAATCTGTCCACTAGATTCACTACTGCCTCCTTTTAAATAGTTGTGGCGACTTCAAACTTTCCTTTCTTGTTTAAAAACAAATGGAGTTACCATTTAATTCATTTTGCTTTCCATGGAGAAAGGGAAATGAAAATTCAAAGTAGCCTCCCCACAGGTGAAGAATTATAGAAAGTAGAGGCTCCACTGTCATTATTAAATGAAAAAATTGAATAACATATATTTGCTATTGGCTACACTTCAACTTCAATCATCCCGCAATGACAGTAAATGAGTGACATAACTTTATTTTCTGGCCATACATTTCCTTGTTAAACATGAGGTATTTTTATTAGTGCACCACATTAATGAGTCCAAGGTTTAAAGTTCACAAGAACCACTCCGGCTACTTTGTGGAACACTGAACTATGATACCTCTAGTTAAAATGGCTGCTAGAAGGAAGGCAGACAGTCCACCTCCCACATATCTTCTCCAACAAAAATCTGAAATTCATATAACAATCAGAAATTCAATGAAAAAGTTGAGTAAATTATTATTTTTTTCCTCAGAACTGTGCAAAAAGAGTCAACTGGAAACACGCAGGCAAAGGAAATGGTAGATGTCACAAAACCAGTACTAGTTCAAGCAGACAAAGATCAGCTTCCTCGGTCTGATTAGTCACAGATAAGAGACAAGTTATCAGATTCTATGTATAGAGGCAGCAAAAGTAAAATTCTAACATGCCTTCTCAAAGACCCAGGAAGACCTGAAAACCCCAGCATAGTCCCCCATATGTTAGTATTGGGACCTTGGAAGACCTTGGGAACAGTTCCAACCAGTGGCATGGCAATGCTTAGACTGCAAAACCCCAAGAATCCAGGAGATCTGAGATTGTTTTCAGTCTGGTCTGACAAGTCACATAGAGTTTCTTCAAGATCTGGTATGCCGAATCTCAAAGATGAGCTAACCTTAGGAAGTAAAAGTCAGCTGAGGAATACAGATGCCACAAGTCTAGAACAAGTAAAGCTGACTTCCCGATCTAAAAAGTACAGTGCAGGGTGAGGAGGTGGGGAGAGAGATGAACCCTAGAACAAGGCTGTAATTAAGGATTTAAAACTGGGGAGGCAAGTAAATCAAAGATTTAGAGATCACCAAAATTGAATAAGTAACTTTGTGACAACTGCGAGTAGTGATTCAAAGGGAGAAAAAGGGATTTTCCACACAGATTATATAAATGCCTGAAAGTAATTAAGCAAAAATGAAATGAAATGAACATCTGGAAGATATGATTATAAGAAAAATAGCTTAGAAAAGAAGGTAGTAAGAGTTACTCAAGTTATAGATTCCCTGAAAACCAGAATAAACTTAGTAGAAATATTCCATGAAACATTAAGAAACATTACAACAAAAGAAAAAAAACTGACAAAATAGAAGAAAATATAAGTGATCTGATACCAAAAGCAACAAACCTTGAGATGAGGTCAAGAAAATATAATTTAAAAATCATGGCATTCTAACTGATGCAAAATGAAGTCGAGCCAAAACAGGAGAACATTGTACCCAGTAACAGCAATATTGTACAATGAAGACTTTGGAAACAGATCTATTAGTGGTTTTGCTGGGTCAAAGGGTATAGAAAGCTTAATAACTGTTTAGGTATAATTCCAGATTGCTCTCCAAAATGATTGGATCAGTTCACAATTCCACCAACAATGAATTAATGTTCCAATTTTTTCCATATCCTCTCCAACATTTTTTATGTTATTCTTCAATCATTTTAGCCAATCTGTTAAATTCAAAATGAATATCTCAAGATTATTTTAATTTGCATTTCTTTAACCAATAATGACTTAAGAGAATTTTTTTCATTAGACCATAAATTGTTTTGATTTCTTTATCTAAGGACTGCTTATATCTTTTGACCATTTGTCAACTGGAAAGTGACTCATTCTTATAGATTTGACAAAGTTCTTTATATATTTAAGATATGAGACTTTTATTTGAGGAAGTGTCCAAACTTTATCCCCCAATTTTCTGCTCTCCTTCTCCTCTTGGCTATATGTATTTTATTTGTATATTTTTAAATTTAGTGTAATTGATACTCATTTTACACTTCTCTGTGCTCTCTATCTCTGCTGATTCACCAATCATTTGCCTATCCATAAACCTGACAAATAATATGTTCCACAATCTTCTAATTTTCTTGGGATAGATCTCTTTATATCTGGGTCATATATCCATTTTGACCTTATCTTGGTAAGTAGTGCAAGATGTTGGTGTATTCCCAGTTTCTGCTACATTCCAGTTTTTCCAATTATTTTTTAAACAAATAATGAATTCTTAACCTTAAATCTTATATCTATATACTTGTCAAATACTGAGTTATCATATTCATTTGCTGCTATAAATTGTATTTTGTTCCAGTGATGCACCTTTCTATCTTTAAGCCAGTACTACATAGTTTTGACAGTTATTGCCTTATAACATAGATTAATAACTGGTACAGCTAAATCTCCTTCCTTTTAATTTTTATTTGTTCTTTTGCCATTCTTGACTTTTTGTTTTTCCAAAGGACTTTTATTATTTTTCCTAATTAAGTAAAAAAATGATAATTTAGTTGGCTTGGCATTGAATATACATATATATATATGTATGTATATGCATTAGTTTAGGTAAAATTGTCATTTTTATTATATTAACCCTGCCTGCCTATGAACAATTACTAGTTCTCCAATTATTTAAATCTGCTTTTATTTGCATTTTTTCATGATCTTGTTTATATAGTTCTGGGTTTTTTTTGGCATGTGTACTCCCAATTATTTCATGCTGTCCAGAGTTAAATGGAATATCTATTACTATCTCTTCATGCAGGAATCTGTTTACGGTATATAGGAGTGGTGATGATTTATGTGGATTTACTTTGTATCTTCCTCTTTGCTAAAATTATTTTTCAACTAACTTTGGAATCCACTTCTTTCTACTATGGCCTAAAGATCATCTAACTCAGCCCTGAAACCTCCTGTCCAGTACATACGCTGAATCTTGTCCCCTTCACTGACACATTTCTATAAACATTTCTGAAGTGAGCATATACATCTTTTTGATGTATCTTTCCGTTGCTCTTCCCTTGTCCCTCTCCTCATGGCTATATCAGGTGACATATAGGCTTTTACTCCTATGAATTAAAATGTCAAATAAAAGCCTCCTGCTTTTAGCATCACTGTCTAGTTTCTTCGGTAGCCATCTCTAGGTTCCCAAATAGAAACTTTAGTGTACCAACGTAGTTACTACTAAACTAGTGAATATACTGAGTCAGAAAAAAAGTAAAATGACTCCTTTAAGGTCACATAGGGAGTAAGAAGTAGAGTCTAGAGTCCAGGTAAAATCTTCTTAATTTGAATTGAGTGATTTTATCTCTCCTCCACCAGGCTTCTTGACACATATCAGGAATAAGATGCGTTGAACCTAAAGAGTTAGTGTTTAGTGGAACTTTTGTGGATAAGAATAAAAAGAAAACCTTTTTCGACACCCCAAAAGCTTTGTAGGAATAGGAAAGAAGCTTCAACTTCTGAACCTTCTTTGAAAGTACAAAAAAAAGGAAGAAAATTCCAAACAGGATCAATTAGGGCTTCTTAGCATCCATATCTCCTGGAGACAGTTCTTATGTTGATTCTACTTAAGTTCTATTTATATCCCAAATTGCCTGACATTTATCAACAAAGTTAAGAAATGTGAAACTTGGACATTTGCTTTGAGTTCATTCCCTTAGAGCTAAAAGGTTCCCATAGGCTATAAAATCATTGCGAATCTTCCCTCAGGAACTTAAGCAGTGGAGAAGAACCTCATAAGGGAAGATGGAGTATGCCTGGAAATGCTTGCAGCATCACTGGACCAGATACTTACTTAGCTTTCCCTTACTGTTAAGATCTCATAGTTAGCCTGATACAAACACACAGAAAAGAACAGGGAAGAAATCAGACACTATTTTCAATGGCACAACAAACCTTGGAGTCATCTCTTATTCTTCTGGTATATTCTGTGCTTAAGACCTCAGACAACTGACAACACTACTCAAAACACAAAACTTTTCTAACACACCCCAGTCATGAGGCTGACCAGAGTCACATTTCTCTACCACAAAGAAATCTCCAGCCTGTTCTCTTTCCCTCCATCCTTCCCATACATCTGGTTTTGTCACCATTTAAAGGGCTAGATTAGGAGCACCGATTCTGGGGCCTCAACTCTCCCAACTTTTATTTGTTTCCTCAAAGCCATTCTCAGAATGGTAGAGAGTTTAGTTCTCTCCTAATTGAAATTAGCTACATTCTTGCCCCTACATGTTAATCGAGTTTCCTCCTTCATTGTGGTAAGACTCATTGATGTTAGCAACTCCATAAGAAGAGCTAGAGTAGTAATTCCACATAGGTTTGTAAGGAAATGTTCAAAGATTGCCCTTTAAATGAAAAAGAAACCACAATAATAAAAAATCCAAGAAAAAGAAACCAAGCACTTACTAAGCTCTTACTATGTACAGGTATTACGTAAAGGGTTTACAATTATTATCTCATTACCTCATAAAAACTCTGGGAGGTAGGTTGCATTTTCATTTTATAGTTGAGAGAAGTGAGGCAGATGGAAGTTAACTGAGTTACCCAGAATCATATAGCTAATGAATGTCTGAGGTTGGATTTGAGCTCACATCTTCTTGACTCCAGGCCCAGAACTCTATCCATTATGGCACCTTACCGCCCATCCAAGAAAATGTTGTTAGTTCTTCACTTAGGAGGAAAAATGATGTGGTATAGAAAGGTTATTAGATATAGAGTAAGGAGGATTGCATTGGAGTAATTACTCCGCCACTTAAAAACTCAATGGTCTCTGTACAAAACATTTCATCTAAGTGATCATTTACTATGACACACTGGACTCAGAAGAAAAAGGAGAACACTCATTCCCACCCAAATAATTTCCATCCTTTCTCAAGAAGTTGGTAATGCAAGAATTATTTATATAATTTTAAAGTTGAAGGTATCACCATCCTTCTAGTCACCCAAATTTAAAACTTCACTGTCATTCTTATCTCTCACTTTTCTCTCATTCTTTTTATCTAGTCATTTGGCAAGTCTTGTTGGGTTCTCCTCCACAGTAGCTCTTGCAACCTTGTCTCTAGTCACATGGCTATAATACCAGTACTCCTTACTTTAGCATAGACTATTTCTTCATCATTTTAATTGGACTTGCAGCTTTCTTTCTTTACTCTTCTTCTATCTATCCACCATATAACTACCTAAATAAGAACCATAAAGCACAGACTTGACCATATTGCTCCCTACATCAAGAATCTGCATGGGGTTCTTTGTTGTTTTTATGATAAACTACAAACTTCTTAGCTTGACATGATCTGGGTCTACCCTTACTCTCTAAGTTGATTTCCCATGACTTCCTTTCAATTCCCAGTTCATTCTGGCCTCCCTGATTGATGTGAGTCTCCTCAAGCTCAGCATTCCATCTCTTGCCTTTCTCTTTGCACAGATTTTCCTACATGTCTAGAATGATCTTTCTCCTCATCACTATCTCTTAGAATCCCTGGTTTCCTTTAATGCTCAGTTCATGTTCACTACATCTTACGGGAAGCCTTTTTTCCTACCCCTAGTTATTAATTCTCTCCCTTTCTTCAAATTACCTGGTACTGACTTAGCTTTGAAAATACTCTATCTTACAAGTAGAATAAAACTGTGAGAATAAAGACTGCTTTTCATCTTATTTCTCTGTCCCAATGCCTAAAACAGTGTTTTGCACTTAGTAAACACTTTAACAAATAATTATTAAATTGCACTAAGTTATACAGTCATGATCTGCATTTTGGTTTCTTAATCTTTAGCTGACTTTAGCAGGTTTTTGAGGAAACATGGAGGAGAGGGCATGGACCTTGGACTCAGAAAGTACTAGGTTCAAATTCTGTCTCAAACACTTGTAGCCTGTGTGATCCTTCCCAAATCACTTAACTCCCATACTTCAGTTTCCTCAAGTGTAAATGAGGATTTAGGCTTAGCCTCCCCATTTCTTTTTTTTTAGCTCTAAATGGATGATCTACAAATTCTCTGACTAGCAACTGACTTATCTGTTTTCCTTTATCATTGAACATCAGTAAATCACAGTCCCTCAGATATCTTATTGCAGCCTTCAGATTATGCTTTCTTATTTCCCTTCTTGAATCTTACCCTCTTTGATTCTAGGAAAGAACTAACTTTCCATCCTTCTCCTTTTAACCTGGTACCACCCCTTGTGGTGCCTGTCCCTAGTTCTCAAAGAGGACCATGAAATCAAAATGATGACATGACTTGCACTTGACTTTGATTTGACGGAAGGAGGTTTGTGCAAGGTCACCAACCTCACTTTCTCCTCCAGAGCCTTCTGGGTCCAGTGGCCTGATATGCATCAGGATGACTGGAGATGGCCCAGGATGCAATGATGCGATATACACCCTGGTCTTTTTAGGCTAAGGTCTTATCAGATTCTCACTTTGAGTGATAGATTTAGGTAAACATGCATATTTCTTAAAAGGAATTGTTCTCTTTTTTTTTTTCAATGAAGTGAGGGTGGGAGGGGAAAGAAAATAGATTTCTGTTAATTAAAAATGTTCTTAAAAAATAGATTGGGGTAATGCTTTAGATGTGGAATGTCACATGCACTTTCAGATGAGGTCACTTTTTTATTAGTTATGCTTAACTGTTTTACTTGATTATAAGAGACCTCTCACAAAGTAAGGGCAATGTATAAATGTTTAACTGAACAAAAACAAAACCCACTGATAACACTTTTAACACATATTTAAGAAACAACAACTATACTGCTGTGCTTTCCATTTGGAACCTGAGCAGCCAGATCTTTGGATCATATATGCTTTCCAGGGCACCATTCCTAACTTGTAGAAAATACTACCTTATGATATTAGGGTTCAAACTCTAGTCGTTTTCCAGACACCGATGTATGCTATTGTTTTGATTTTAAAAATGTGGGTCCTCTGTTCAGATGTCATGTATACCCCTAAGGTAGATCCTAGGGATATTTTCCCTGTTTTGAGAACCCATACAAGTCTATATATTTTGCTTCTAAGATGAACAAAGAAATATGGTGAATAGTAACCAAAAGGATTACTCCAGTGGATGAAATAATGAGGTGAGAAAGATGAGAAAGCAGGAAGCCTCCTGGTGACTCAGCCACAACCAGTCAACTCTGGCCTTTACAGGAAGGGAAGGATGAATGTAATCCCATTTTTAACTCAAACAATTATTATCTCAAACCCAGGGAAGATGCTAGTATGAACAATTAAAGCAAATTCTACCCAGTAGGAGACACTTTTCCTTTGTAAGTCTAGAAGAGAAGGCTTAGTACCAAAGAAATGCTTATTTTCATTCCCAGAGTATGGACTGATGCATGAAAAAAAAATGCTTGCACTGACTAGGGTTAACAGAAAAGGAACACAGCAAATGCCATAATAGGTCAAACATCCAGCCTGATATTCTTTCTCTGACAATAGCACCAAGAGACATTTTGTGGAAGGACATGGGTGCATGGTGAGTAACCATGAAGCTGCCTTCAAAACACCACTGACATATCCCAAATAGTGCTGTCTTCCCTTATTACTTCATTTTCCATCTAGGGGCCATGAAGTTACCCAATAATAGCATTATATATTTAGAGCTGGAAGGAATGTTCAAAGTCATCTATTCCAAACACAGTATATGACAGAAGCTGACACTGTGGCCCCTAGTGGTACAAAACCTTGCCCAAAATTATGTACAAACCAGCAAAATCAAGATTCCACCTCAAGGGTTTTTATTTCCAGTTTCCCATTGTTTCCATTCTTTCTATTCTGCCCATCCCACCAATCCACCCCCTGGAATTTCTGAGAAAAAAAGTTTCATATAATTAGAACTCTCTGCATCAATAATGAACTTCCCCCCTAAACCTATTTATTTTATGCTATAAAGAATATCTATTATATCTCTTACCCCAAACCTCGATTTATCCTATCCAAATCTTCATGTCTCTACGATGTGTTCTTTGCATCACTGTCTTTGTAGGCAGAGAATTTCTTTTTAACCTGATCAAGAGTTCTTTTACTCACCAGTCATTTTCACTTGATTTCTTCTTAGGGGAGAGCTCAATTGTGTGAGAATTTTTTTTTTGTACTTATTCTGGTGCCTAGATCTTCCTGACATATGTCAGGTATATATGCACATAGGACCAATGATAGGATGCCAGCTTCACTTATCTTTTCAGGACTCTACCAGATGAAATGCTTCATTTGGTTGACTCATTTGTCTGCAAAGGCCAATGGACCACTGACTCAATAGAGTAGTCTATATCTCATATTCCTTTCCTGAGTAATAAAAGACAGATTAGAATGTATCCTCATTTTCTTACCATAAGCATAGCTGTAGATACCTCTTTCCACTTTCATTATTATATTATCTTATACTTGCCCACATTAAAACTTTGCAGAACTTTTCTGCTTACTTATGCAATATTGTAAGATCTTTTAGCATTTGGCATTTTGCTGCCTGAAAAAGCTTAGCATCATTTGCAAATCTGAATGTTTTCCAGGGTGTTCTCTCTCTCCTCACCATTTACAACAAAACTAAATAGCACCTGGCATTGGTATTTATACCTCGAGTATCCTTCTATTATTAGCATTTATTCATTAGATGTATCCTTTCATCCCTCTTCACTTCCTTTGTCTATGGTTAGTTCTCTATTTGTGACAAAAACATTCTCCCTAATCCCAGGGTATCTCATTTATTTGTTTAAATAGCCTGTAGTGTATGAAACTGCTAAAGGCTTTTTAAGGATCTAAATAAATTATGCCACCTTGTTACTCCAAGATTTCCCCTTGTCCCTGCATTTACTTACTTTCTCAAATAACTGTACAGATTAATAAGGCATGATTGTTTTTTTTTTCCTTTACAGAAATCATGCATACATTTTATCAGTTTAACCTTCATTCCTTCACAAGGAGTTAAATCCTTAAGGAAACATTTTAACTCTTTCAACTAACTAGACTTCCATCTTCCTGTACTATTTCATCAGTCTCAGAGAATGCAGCCCTCTAATACATTGACGCTGGGATCATAAATTAGTTAGAATGTCTGGAAAAGGATGTGGAATTTTATGCCAAATTTCACTAAGCTACTCATATTCTTTGATTTAGTGATCCCACTGTTAGGCATCTGTTTTAAGGAGGTAGGAGAAAAAGAAAGGTTCCAAATGTAACACAATATTACTAGAAACAGTTTTGGTGGAGATAGGAAAAAAATGGAAAACAATGAAGTGGCTGCCCACTGAACGTTATATAGCAGTGATGTAAGAAATGTATGGTAAGAAATAATAAATACGAAAAATAAAAATAAATATCAAAAGATTTGAATGAGTACAGAGAAAAGTAGGCAGAACCAGGAGAACGATGCACATAATCACTCCAACAGTATAAGTGAAAACAACACTAATCTGAATAACTATGATGAACAATCTTAGTCTGCTTAGAAATTAAATCTTCCCTCCTGGAAGCCTCCCCTAAATCCCCATTTTGGACATGGCACTTTGCATATATCATAACAACTTTTGTGTCTTTTCCTTCCACTAGACTACACTTGGCAAGAGAAAATGAACTATGTCTTATCTAAATTTTATCTTCCCCAGAGTCACAAAAATGACTCTCAACATAATAAATACTTAATAAATATTGGGTGCTGTGAAAAGACAAAAATTCCTTGTACCTGACCACATGCTTGTTTTGCTACCAATGAGTAACTTGGGCACCTGAAAACAATCCAGTTGATACTATTGGAAAATCTCACATGTATACATGGGGAAATAACACCACAGTCTTTTTATGGAAACAGTTCATCCATTTGCACCCTTTTCAAAGGGTCTAGTCCAGAGGAGGGACTGTGGCTTTGAGGCCACATGTGGCCTTCTAGGTTCTTGGGTGCGACCTTTTGTCTGATTCCAAGTTTTACAGAACAAATCTTTGTATTAAAGGAATTTGTTCCGTGAAGTTTGAATTCAGTCAAAAGGCCGCACTTGAGGTCCTAAAGGGCCTCAAGGTCACAGATTCCCCACCTCTTGTCTAGCCTCTGTCATATTCCCAAGTCTTACATTTTTCACATTATACCTAAGATTTGAACAGTAGAGCATCATCACCTTTGTTCGTTCACAAGGTCAGGATACCTTAAAGCCAAGGGAATAAACATTTGCAAAGCAAGCACTCTGTGCTAGGCACTGTGCTCAATGCTTTAGAAATGTCTCATTTATTCCTCACCAAAAAGAACTGAAACAGGGGCTATTACAATTCTCATTTTACAGTTGAGGAAAAGGGAGCCAAATGGGTTAAATGACTTGCCCAGGGTCACACAGCCAATATCTGAGACCAAATATGAATTCAATTCTTCCTGAGTCCAGGATTATGCTCTATTTCTCCTACCATGTAGCTGCCTCTAAAGAGATAGAAACACAGGAAGACAAATTAAATATCGAGAGGAGCTGGAAAGGTGGGTGAGGGGAGGAAAAAGAGATGAGCTGAGGGTACTTGTGTGGAGGAGGAGAAAGACATGTTGGTAGCAGAGAGTAGCATGTGCTGGT
Organism: Notamacropus eugenii; assembly: GCF_028372415.1. Lineage (NCBI taxonomy): Eukaryota > Metazoa > Chordata > Mammalia > Diprotodontia > Macropodidae > Notamacropus > Notamacropus eugenii. The sequence goes on along the minus strand of NC_092877.1, from coordinate 80,649,290 downwards.
AGCACAGGCCATCTGGTGGGGAAGCAAGAAGTAGACGTCAAGAAGCCTTGAAAATCACTTCAAAAATAAACTAGCTTGACCACTTAATTTTATATATTAATATACAGAACCTCTTAAATGGCTTGCAAAGAGTCTAGCAAGTGGCAGAATTGAAATTAGAGCTCAAATCCAGTGATCTCTCCAGAGTAGAAGCTCTTTCTAATCTCCAGTAGAGCAATTCAGATTTCTTCAGGGTGTTATTTTGTGCCTTGTTGAGAGAGGTCCAAAACTACACTTAGTGGCTTCTTTAGCAATAAAGTCCGGGCATTTCAATGGACATTTGATGTGCTTCAACATGGGAGCACCCCATCTGTCACAATGAATCAGCCAAATATGCTGAGGATGGTTGATAAGTAACAGACCCACAGTACTAACAGAGTTAAATGCTGGAATCAATTTACTGTGCAGCTCTCTTCTAAAAATCTATAGCATCTTTGCTATGGTTAGAAGAAAGAAACCTCTCTCTATTTCCATTTATACTTCCATAAAAATCTTTATACCGATACCCTGATCTCAGTTTAAATGGGTCTCTTCTGATAGTACCCATAGTATGACATCTGCATAAATACCGAATGAATCTGTCTTAAGATAATGAATACAAAATGAATTAATAATGATATGTGAATCATGAATACAATTTACAGCCTCTCAGACAAAATAGTGTCTTTTTTAGCATGCACCTGCATAAACTATCCCCCATCAGTCCTCAATTCTACGTTATGAACATTTGCCTTTTAGCTCACCAGCGCCATCTACTGCATCTCAACATAATGACACCTGGAAACACATTTTGAATTTAATATTGTTTTTCTTCACATTACTGGCTGCTGTATTCTAGTCAATATACATACTGCAAATAGAATATTCTAAAAACAAGATTTTCAAGTTCCCATTTTATTTTAAATCATGTTCCCACTGTATTTCCAGTTATTACTCTTTAAGATATCTTAAAGATATCCAGGTTAGATGGACCCAGTGCTTAGAACACATTACCATTTCATCTCTGCCTTTTAGAATTCCCTAGGCTACTTGAAGGCCCAGCTTGGGAGCCACCTCCTAAGAGAAGCCAGAAACCCTTCCACTCCAAGCCCTTCTGCTAGTTCTTAGTTATATCTTCCACCTGTAATTTATTTTGAATGCGTTGAACTTGGTATATATTTTGCAGCACTACTGTGGAATGTCTAATTCTGTAGGGTAGAAAGCAATTCTTTTTTGTCCCTGTTTCCTCAGAATCTAGCATGGTTAGTGTGCCTTGCAGGACCTAGTAGGTGCTCAGTCATTGTTTGCTCCTGAATCAATATCTCCAGGGCACAAATGGCAGTTTGTTCCATGGCCCACGGGACCAAAATGCCATGTGTACAACAGTATTAGATTTGAAAAGCTATGGCCTCTGTAGGGAAAAGAACAATGCTCTTTATCTAGTCAGCATTAAATAGAAGACACTTCAGAGAAACCCATTACCCTCTCAAATAACTTCAAGACATTCAATATGTTCCTCCCACATAAAACATGCATAATCCAAATCTTTTGAAAGGAGAAGTTTCTCTTCAAAGTCAAAAGAAGTATTGGGAGAGTCAATGATCTCTTGGGGAAAAAAGCCTGGAAGCTTGCTGTCTCTCTGCTTTAATACAACTACAACCTTTTACAATTGTTCTCTTATTTTCCTTATTTAGTCAGTTAGGTGGCTCAGTGGAGAGAGTCCAGGAGTTAAAGACAGAAAGATCCAAGTTCAAATCCTGGCACAAACACCTACTAGTTGCGTGACCAGGCCAAGTCACTTAACTGCTGTGTACTTCATTTTCTTCATCTATAAAATGGGTATAATAATAGCCCTTACCTCTGACAGGATCAAATTAGAAATATGTGTAACATGCTTCAGAAACCCTGAAGAGCTACATAAATGCTAGCTATTTATGATTGGTGAATCACTGTCTCTAAACTTGCCAGTCCCTCATTCTCCTATCTACCTAGATACATAAAGTATCCTGAATTACAATCAAAGTCAAATCAAGGAGGATCCTTGTGGGAACTGCATCAATAATTTAGAAAAGAAAACTGCTCATTAAATTACCTAATCAGATAGTTTTAGAAGAACAAGAATCTTTTCTGAAATGAGATAGCTGATAAATATATATTAACCTTTATATAAGCAAAACTGGGTAGACTTTGATGTCCCATTAGAAAAACAGCATAAGAAAATCATAGGACTGTGATTTCAAAGGTACCTTCTGGTTAATCTAGTATAATCTACACATTTAAAAGATGAGGAGACTAATGTGCATCAAGTAGAAGTTGAGTAGATAGCGTAGGACAATGCATTTTTTTGTAATCAGACTATCCTAATAGATTATAGCCCCATGAGGTACACTTAACCTCTCTGGGTCTCAACTTTATATAAAGAAATTGGTCCAGATGATCTCAAAGGACTCATCTAGCTCTAAATCTATAAATTCAATAAAGTATTTATTAAGTGTCTACACTATACTTGATTCTGGAGGTATAAAAATGAAAGAACTTCTATTCTTAATAAGTTTTTGTTCTATTTGGGAGAGATACAGCCTATGCACTGTAAAATAAAAACATGGTATTGACAAGAGAGACAGTGACTAGAAAGATCTTGAAAGGCTTCTTGCAGGAAGCGGCACCTGAGCTGAGCCTTGAAGGAAGTTAGGGATTCTAAGAGTCAGGGATGAGGAGGGAGGAAGGAGGACATTCTAGGCATGGAGTTGGGTCCATGCAAAGGTATGTAGGTGACGTGAAATGCAGAGTTCAGGCAAACAATCCCTATGCCAGTTTGGCTAGAATGGAAATGCTTGACAGGGAATGACATGAATAAAGTCTGGAAAAGCAGGTGGAAGCCAGATTGTAGAAATCTTTCTATGTCAGGCTGAGGAGCTCATTTTTAATCCTAGACTTAAAGAGAAATAGTTTTGTTGCTAAGTAACAGGACCCTTAGAAAGCTATGAGCTCTACAGCACATAGCTGAATGTTAAACTAACAGAAGCAGAGATGCTAAGTGTGTAGTCAAGAACTTGTTACAAGTGGGAAAGTTCTATCAGCACAGGCGAGAAGCATCCTGATTTTTTCCCGTTAAATTCAACATTTGGCCTGAAAGATAAGGGGAAATCAGCCCTGGCTGGACAAGACTGTCTTTACGACTCTGGTCAGGGAATAGATAGATGCTCATTCTCATCTGTTTGCTGAAGGAACCAGGCATGTACTGAGTCAAGTCTTCTCCAGTGTGGCTTCAACTATTAAGAGTTAGGAAACACCTTCCTTATATTCCACATGTCAGTGAAGCAAGTTCATTTGAGTGCACACAATATTACTGCTAAATAGAATGCAGTTTTCTTTGTGAAAGTCACAAACTGCACTGGGGTATTCCATTATCAGTACATGCCCTTCACACTCTCCCTCACAGACTCGAGATACTTAATATATTCCTTTCCTTTCTTGTTACTAAATCCTTGCCTACCTGCCCATCAACCTCTTCTATTACCGATCCCAGCACTATTATCATTCTTTTTTCCCTTTTTCTCCTAGACAAAAGGAGGTTGTGTGTTTGATCCTTCTCACTGCAGTGAGTGGAGAGGGAGTTTAACAGTCTTAATAAAAAGCCTTTATTCTGAACACTAACATAAAGTTATCCCCTTCACACATTGCACTTTACTGTTCTAACAAACTTCTATTTTGCTTGCAAAATACTCAATGCCCTCCTCTATGATCAGTGACATTATTAGACTGCCATTGATATTAGTTAAGGGTTACTGTGCAAATGCTGAAATAGCAGCCTCTAAGAATGAGTGGATATCTTGAAATTGTAGGACTTTAAGAGAGGTTTGAGGAAAGTGCTGTTCTTTCTTGGTAGTGCTGAACTAGTCACTATAGCAAGGTAATAAGAATCCCTTGCAAGATTTTGCATATAATAGAATCTTTAAAAATGGTGAAATGAATATTGAGGGCTTAAATATATAGCTACTATATTCGAAATACTTTCATTCACAGTATCACATTTCATCTTCAAAATGTTCCTTACAGTTACCATCGATCAAGATGTCCAGGAGGCTGGAAGATTCAACACTATCTTTCTCCCATTTCTCACCTAGTCTTGTTAATAATAACCCTAGGAGGTAAATACAATCATTTTCCTCATTTAGCAAACAATGAACTTGGGGACAATGGAGGTTAAGTGACTTGTGAGGTCCTTGAGAGCAAAGACTGTCACATTTTTATATTTGTATCCACAGTAGTTGGCACAGAGTGATTAATAATTTGATTTTTATTCTTTCATTCATGTATTTATTCCCTCACTTCAGAAGTGAAGAAAGTGAAGGTCAGGGAAATTAAATGATGTGCCCAAGGTCAGTAAGTGATGGATTTGAATTAGAATTCAGTTCTTCTGATTTCTATTTGAGAAGCTCTTTCTATTGAATTACTGGCATTCCACTGGATCAGAGTTCATTGAATATAGAACTGAAAAGAAGCTTACAGATCATCAAGTCTAATGACTTTCTCTGACAGAGGAGAATACGGAGATACAGAAAAATAAAGTAGCCTGCCCAGTCATATAAGTAGCAAGTACAAGAGCTAAGATTGAAACCCACATCCTCTCAATCTAATCCCAATTCTTTTCCTTTTGTACTACAGTTGCCAGTCTATATCTGGCTACAATTATAAATTCTTGAAATGCTTTTATTTATTAATATGATCTGTTTGGCAATTCATGTTATGTATTTTAAATCCTCTGCTTCAAAATAGATCTTTAAAATAGTTAATATTTCTCTTGTAGGAGAGTTATCCTCCCCACTACTTCTAGACTCTTTTTTTAAGCATAGAGACAAAAGTAAAGATATTAATAAGTTCCTTATAGGCATTTTAAAACTATTAGGACCGTATCTATATTATAAATAATTGGCTTGCTTTACATAAGGTTCATGTCAGAAAGGAGCTCAGTGATTTATGGGGGAGTTAAAGTTAAACATGGGGGAGAAGGTATAAGTTGTTTTTGTTTTAATGAAAGATAAAGGGAAATTCTCAGGGTCAGATGGTGATTGTCATTGTCTTGCTATAAATTGCATATTGGCCCTTGGATTTTAAGCTCCTTGAGGTCTTTTTCCTCTTTTTGTATCCTCAGCATTTAGTATTATGCAATTTAATAAGTGTTTATTGATTGATCACAAACTTGGAGCATAAGTCCCAGAATGAGAATATGATGATATGGTGATCAAAAAAAAAAACACATGGTCTAGATGGCCTGAAGATATCAGAGGATAAGGCACACATGGCTTTTTAGAAAATTATATTCTCAGAAAAGAGAGGGAGCCTATAGAGGGTAGTAAGCTGAGATGTTCCAGTGTAGAACAGTCCACTGTAGGGATGCAATGTACACTGTTAGATGTAGTTGCTTTTTTGGTTGGCTTTGCTTAAAAGTTTTTTGTACTTGTTACTGCTGTTATTTTGTTAATGTCCTGATGACACATACAACTCTGCCTAAAAAGACAAAAGAAGTAAAAGAGAAGGAAGGCAGCTGGTGCTTAGCCTTCTGAGTGGAAAAAGAAAAAAAAGAGACAAGATGTCCCTCGTTGAGTCCTTCCAATTACTTCTGACCAATTCTATCATATTTCTGAACTTCAGCACCTTCTTTTAGGCTTAGAGAAAGCATAACTGTTTTTGTTCATTCTACACTCAATCAAGAGGTATTTACTACATGCCTACTATGTGCAATATGGTAAGTTCTGCATATACAAATAAAAGGAAAAAAAAAACTTTTCCTATTCACTGAAAATTTGCATTGTAATGGAGAAAAGTACATATAAAAAATGTAAACTCCAAATATAAAGTCAATGAACATAGATACATACAAAGTAGTTAAACTAAATACAAGATAGTTGAGGAGCATACAGTTTGGATATTTATTTTTCCTATTCTAAAGTCTAAATCTGACCATCTTACTATCCCCTCCCCAATGCAATAAAGTTCAGGGGGTTCCTATTACTTACAGGGTTAAATGCTAATTCCACTGTTTAACTTTTATGTTCTTTATAATCCGGTCCACTTTCACCTGCCTCAAATGTGTAATATGACATTTCCTTACTGTGTTTTTACACTGATTGTACCCCATGTTTGGAATGTGATTGCTATTGACTTCTACCTCTTGGAATCCCCATTTTCCTTTACGACTCAGAGCAAGCACCACATTCTAGATTAAATCTTTTCTAATTCCCGCAGCAGCAGTTAGGTAGTACAGTGGTTAGAGCATTGGACTAGGAATCAGGAAAACTCATCTTACTGAGTTCAGATTCCATTTCAGTTGCTTACTAGACGTGTGACCCTAGGCAAGTCACTTAACCCTGTTTGCCTCAGTTCCTCATCTGCAAAATGAGATGGAGAAGGAACAACAAACCACTACTGTATCTTGGACAAGAAAACCCCAAATGAGGTCACGAAGAGATGGACACAAGTGAAATGACTCAATAACAAAAAATTTCCCCAACTTTTAGTGTCCTCCTTTCCAAACATACTTCATTTTTATTTTGTATGTATTCTGTATACATTTACATATTCATATATTTGTGTCCTGTTCGACTTTGAGCCCTCTGAAATTACAAGCATTCTCACTTCTATCTTTGTCTCTCCAACACTTAGCACAGTTTCTGGCACATAATAGGCACTGAATGATTATTGATCAATGAAGTGAATTTCTTTGTAATGTGAATACTATTCCCATATGCATCTATTCTCTCAGGGGATATTATTATATAGTCACGTTAATGAAAGTCACATATACTTGTATGTATCAGGATTACTAACAAGCCTCTTACTAACACTAAATAATTATTCAAAAAATATTTATTGAATTAATGGATAAATAAATAAATCATAGAATCTTAGAGTAGAAAAGAACCTTAGAGATCATGTGGATAAACTTAAAGTAATTGTGGTAAATGCATAATAAATATATGTTTAATTAAATTTGATACAAAGTGTTTTCACATGTTATCCCTTATCCTGTTATATCCTCACAACTGTTTTAAGAGGTCAAATGGACAACTATTATTGAATAATAGATTCTTTTTAAGTGAATTGCCTAAGGTTATATAAGTTATAAGTGTTAGAGCCCTGGCTACAATCTAAGTATTCTAATACCTAGACTGCTTCTCTCTATTATATTACATTTAATTAATGGCAAACCAGTTCTTAATTGGATGCTATGACTACTGTTCACATATATCCCAGATCTAATTTATCAGAAGATTCTGGAAATTCATCATTAATAATATTTTATGATGATTTTAGATCTCTTTGTCCCCAAATGTAAATGAGTAAGTTTCTTCTATGTACTGCATTATTGGCTCCATTCATTACCAATACTTTAAATCAGTTCATAAGGTATGTGAAAGCTTTTCGATCAATATAAGATCTCAGTAAATATTATTGAAATTATTATCATAAATTTTTAGATTTCTATGGACCATTTATAAATTCTTGATATTTCAATTTTGATCAAAAATATTAAAGCAGCATTCTATTTGCCTCAGTAGATTTTTCTCTCATGAGGCTTAAGAGTTTGTTCCTAACATTATGTGACATCCAATTGCAAAACATACTTACAATTTCTCACCACTGAATAAACCCTGAAAAGTAATATGCAGTGTTGACCTTAAAGGATTTCTGAACATTGCTTATTGAGTGTTTGTTTCCCCACGATTAGGGAGATAAAAACTGGTGCCTACTGGTTGTTGAATCTCTGAGTATATCTCTATTGTTCATTTGATATGACTTTAGGCACTGTTTAAAACTGTCCCATACCCATATTCGTAAAGCCTAATTATGAATGCCTTCTGAAAACAAAATTGCGTTTTCACATATAAATTGTGTTTATTCAGTCAAATGGGTTATTGCTGTCATATTTGACATTTCACCTTTATCCTAACAAGGTTGAGCTCATTGAGCTTGTCAATCAACAAATTCCACTGGAATATTTCCGTTTTACACCTGCATCCAATTATTTCAATAATGCTCCTGTAGGTTCAAATCTTAGCACTTCAATGGGTGGGCAAGAGTCAAAATTCACCTAGTTTTATACTTGTGATGGAAAGGGTAAGAAGAAATTAATTATTACTTGAGGTTTATATTTAGTCTATTTGATGTCTTAATTTCAATTTGGTCAGAAAAATCAACCATCCAGATTAAATGAATATTTACTGGGCCACCTGGAATGACAGAATTCCTAGAAATGAGTGTGACCACGGAAATGATCTAGACCACTCCCTCTATTTTATACTTGAAGAAATGGAAGTTAAGCAACTTGTCCACTAGTACAATTAATAAGTGGAAGAACTAAAACTAGAACTCAAATCTTATGATAAACATTCAGTGCTCTTCTTACTCAAACATGCTTTTAGGGACAAATCTTAAAATTTAATATGATAAAGCACATCAGTATCATCACAGTATTGTCAAGGGCTCTGTGATTATAAAGACACCAACACTCTCTCTGCCAACACATATTGCATTATGTCTATTACTTGGAAGATATATCTTAGAGAATCATCTGAAGCTACTTTCTCAGGGTCCCATGTTTTAGTAATGATTTTTTTTTGTTGTTGTTATTGATCAGTTGTGTCACATTCTTTATTATCCTGTGGATTGTAACATAATGATCCCCCTGCACATGGGGTTTCCTTGGCAATGATAATGGAGTGGTTTTCCATTTACTTCTCCAGTGGATTAAGGCAAACAGAGGTTAAATGACTTGCCCATGGCCACAGAGTTAGTCAGTGTCTGATGCTAGATCTGAACTCAGGTGTTCATGACTCCAGGGCCAGCACCCTGTCCACTAAGCTATCTAGTTGCCTCCAGAATTTGAATCCAGATCTTTCTAACTCTAAGTCCAGCCCTCTTTCCATCTTCAATATTATCTTCTTATAGACATATGTGCATGTGAATGTGTTATGTTCATGCATGTATTTATATACATATGCACACATATACATTTATATATTTACAAGCATATAAAACACATACCTACATACATGTGTATCTATATAGGTATATGTGTGTGTATGCTTGCAAAAAATCTTCCTTTTCAACCATATTCTCACTATAGCATCCCAATTTAAAAATTAAGGACCAGCCCCAAACCCCATAATTCTGAATCTCCACTTTAAAAAAGAATGAGACAAAGTCAATATTGAAACTCATTGATTTTTTTTTTTGCTTGTTGATTTTTCCCATTCTTGCTGCAGTAAGATTCTTGACATTCTAATGGATTTCTGCTATCAGCAAATTCATGCCAAGGCAGGCCTCAAACATTCTTTCCCAAGGACAACCCATTTCATATTTTTTCCCTTCAGAGGGGAAAGTGAGAACTTTTTTATATGTTTATTTGTAAATCTCTTTCTCACCCCACTTTTGTACACGAATTCTTGATACTTCATAATGCAGGATTGCATGGCTAAGAGGGATAATGTTTTCACCTCAGTAACAGGACTGCCCTGAAAGGATACTTATGGGTATCATAACCTATATGTTTCTCTGAAAGGCAGTGGAAGCAGCTCCATTTAAATCTCTGTAAATGACCCTATCAAAAAAAATTTCCACTCTCTCCTCTCCCTTCCTCCCTCCTCTCTTTTTCCTTTCTGCCTTCTGACACATGCATACAAACAGGGCCACAAAGAAACAAACCAGCATGGTTACATTTCAATTGCACATTTCAAATAAGTGAGAACAAAGTTAAAATAACTTAATCACAATCAGAACCAAATTTCAAATACATTAAGACTTTGTGCTTTTGTAGAGTAATGATGTTGGAAACTTAATCAGAAGCTCAACTGCTCGCAAGAGTGATTGATCAAACCCTGTAAAAAAATTCTGGGTTTTTATAGTAAGAAAAACTCCAAAATTAAGATTTTAAAAAAATACACTAGAAACAAAGTGACTGCCCATCAACTAACTGGGGAATGGCCAAAAAAAATGTGGTACATAAATACAATGGGATATTATTATGCTGATAGGAGAAATATTGCTTTTTGTAAATTGATGCAGGACAAAGAAATAGAATAAAGAGAACAATATACAAAATGATTTCAACAATGTGAATGCAAATTGTACTAAAAAGTAGCCAATAAATTTCATTGCAATAGGATAGATTATAATATAATTGAAGGATTGTTACATATGGACTTGGTTTCAAAACCTATCTTAAATATGATTTTGGGCAATATCCTTAAACTCTCTGGGCTTTGGCTTTCTCATCTGCCAAATGAGGTTGTCAGAACAGATGACTTTTGATGTCCTTTTCCACTCTAAATCTAGGGTTCTTCAATCAACCTTCATCCTAGGGAAAAGATAATGAAATCCTCTTGTCTCATATATGGTAAAGAGGAAGAAGTGAGAATACATCTCTACAATATTGCATGTGTTAGCAGAGGGGTTTAACTGACAGGTGGTTTTAAATGTTTTTCATTTCCAGGGAAGATTCAATTTGGTTTATGGTTGATATCTTGGGAGTTGTAAAGTTAAAGGTACATGTGTCAATTTTTTTAGAAATCTAATAATCATTCCTCCACATTATATCCTATTGTCTTATTTACACACTCACTAATTTTTCTGATTACATTAAGTTATAAGGTACTAGAGTACTGAGAAAATGAGACAAATTATTGGAAAAGTAAAATTTGATGAGGCAGGATGGAGTCAGGGCAGACTCAAGAACTGCAAACACAGGTGGAATCCTTTGGAGGTAGTCTCAATGTAGCTAGGTGGCTGATAGAGCAGACAACTGAGGCAAACTTTCTGGTCCATTTATTCTGTCAACACCAATTAACTGCAGAATTGGTTGCAAAGTTACATGCAGGGAACTTGAGGTGATAAAATTTAAATAAGATAATGTCCCTGTGTTCCCTGGAGTTTAAGGCCTAGTATGCAAATAAGTAAATCACAAAATTTTACATGACAAATTCTTTTGAAAGTTGTTAAACAGAATGGTCCAAGGCCAACTCCAGGGTCCTTCAAACTGGTGAAGACTCAATGTATGCATCCAAAGTTGTAGGAAGTTGTGGTAACAAAATATCCCAAATCCTGAATTTGTTATCAAGAGATCTGAGATCAAGCCTCAGCTTCTGAGCTTCAGGTAATTAATTTGATCTCTCCTAGTTTCAATTTCCTGATTTGTAGAATGGGGATAACATCTGCCTTGACCATCCCCCCACAAGGTTGCAGTCAGAATCAAATGAGATAATTCTTTACTGAAGTGGACTGAGTCAGTCAGGCTTTCATTGAAAGTTGTTGCTACTTAATGTGATTTTAGGCCAGTCACTTAAACTCTCTTAACCTCCCTTCTTCCTATCTGTAAAATGGGGATAATCCTACCTGTCCTACCTACATCATGGGAATGTTGAGAAGGAATTGATGGCTAGTCTCAAAGCTGAGTGTGTACTGTGAACACCAGTTTTTATGCGTTCAACTCTGAAGAAACTCTGAAAGATGAGTCCAATAAGAATGCTTGGTGAAAAGCAACCATATGTGGAGAGGGGGGAGGGAGAAGCCCTAGCTCTCTGCAGCATGGCCACTGGGAGAAGACTTAACTTCACTGTTTCTCAACCCATCCATCTGTAAAATTACTCTTCTTGTTATTTAACGTTAAAGTGTTCACAGTGTGCTGGGCACTGAACAGAACACATAAAAAGACACTGTCCATGCCCTCCAGGAGCACAATGATGCTTAGCTCCTACTTCTGGGAATATCTTGAGGCTTGAAATAACATCTTAAAAGTGCTGAGGGCTATTCTAAAGAAATGTACTGTATAATTACAAATATTATTATAGATGAATAGACATGTTCTATTAAACAGTGCGATGGGTTACCAAAGGCGTTTATGGAATCTACTTCCCTGTAGTGTTTTAAAAAGAAAATAGATGTATATTTAACTCAGGTATTTAGGGTGTGGTTGTATCTGGAGGCAGAGGGAAAAGCCACATGAATTCTGAAAGGATTCCTCCTGAATCTCACGGCCCTGAAAATCATGAAGTGTGCATTTCACAATTATGCAGCAGGGGATACCTATACAGCTGGCTAAATCAGAAAACCTACAGACAATCGGCAGGAATAGGGAAAAGCTTGGAGGGATGTGACATAATTCTTATGTTTAAAATGTCAATGTTGCCAAATTATTGCCAATACTGAAAGCAAAAGAATATGGTTTTTGGACAAAGTGCTGGAGCTGGAGTAAGGAAAATCAGTGTTCATTCTCTCAATATCAAGATTTCAGCTTCCTCATCTGTGAAATGGGGATAATAACTCATGTAGTTCTTACCACTCTGGGCTATTATTCAAATGAGATATATGTATGTAAGGAGTTTTATATACCTTAAAGTGCCAAAGAAATCTCAGATGTTAATAATTACCACTCTCTATAGATTGTAAATTCTCTAGAGAAAAGACTGCCCTTTTCAACTTCTTTCTCTCTCAGATGCAGGAAGTGATTTAGATCTGGAAGGGACCTTAGAAGCCACTGAATCTAATCTCATTTTACAGATAAGGAAACTGAGATACAGAGAAATTTAGTGACTTGTTCAGGGTTATAAGATTAGTACGTGCCAGAGGTGGGATTTAATTCCTAGTCTTCCTGAATCAAATCCAGTACTCTACGGTTGGTATGCATTTTTCTGCCTCTGAGTCACCAGGAAGCCCTATCAATCAATACAGCCAGAGGCCAGAAGGAAGTTTTATTAAGGAAGGTGCAGCTTAGGTCTTGTCCCGAAGCCCAAGGCAAATCAAGTATTGGCTATGTTGCATTTTAGGGAAAATACCCTCACCTATGTTGTTGAGAATGGGAAAAGGGAATACTAGCTGGTAGATATTGATCACTGGCTTCCTTTAAGTCCCCATTAAAATTACACCTTCCATAAAAAGCTTTTTCTGTAAACCCTTTTAATTCCAGTGCTTTCCTCTTTTAATTATATCATCTTTATCCTGTATATGGCTTGTTTTTTATATATTTGTTTGCATGCTATTTCCTCCATTGGATTATTAGTAAATTGAGGGTGGGTACTGTCTTTTGACTTTTTTTTTTTTTGTATCCCTTAGCACAGATCTTGTGCTTAATTAATGTTTATTGAATTGAATACTATTCCATGGTAGCAAACTCCCAAGGATATTTTAGAAGACCCTTCACCACTTAGATCTTTTTATGGCTTTAACTGAATAATCTTCTTGACATAGGTAGCATTAAGTAGAAAAAGAAAAAAAGAATAGTTTTGCTTCCCTCTCTTACCAAAAGAAAGGATTCACTTTAAAGGAAAAGAAGAGGAGGAGTAAAAGCCAGAGGATTATAGATGAAAACAAACTCTAGTAATCTTAGGCTTTTTCTCCTCCATTTTAGTAGTGATGAATCTCTGCTCTTAACCGCATGATTAACAGGGAGGGTGATGAAAAAAATTTTGCAATTCATGGTAGGTTTTCTGATGTAATAGTGCAATAAGGAGATGAAAGAGTAACAAGAGTATTGGGAAAAGAGGACAAGCAGTGATCTCTATCACAGCAAAAAATTTCTTATCACACATAAGAGTCATCTGTGTAGTAAACTGGCTAGGATAGGGGTGGGGAACCTGTGGCCTCAAAGCTACATGTGGTTCCCTAGGTCCTCAAGTGTGGCCCTTTGAATGCAAACTTCACAGGACAAAATTTGAACTCAGTCAAGAGGCTGTACCCAAGGACCTAGAAGGCCACATGTGATCTTAAATCACAGATTCCCCATGCCTGGACTAGCAGGTTGTAAACCCCTTACATGCAACCTGTTGAAAGATCTAAGTCAACCAGGTGACTCAACATAGTTAGATTTGCAATGCTTTTACCTCCCCTGAGCTTTTAGAAACCAAGGAACTCGCCAACAATACCATTCGTTGGACTTCTAAACCCATTTTAAGAAGGTATCATTTGACTCATTCAAGAGGAAAGCAAGTCTGACATTTTATAACAGAAGCAAAATAGGATTTTTTGTTGTTTTTCTGGATTGAGTTTAACCAATCAAGGGTCTTTGATTGAATCAAGAGCCTTTGAATGGAAACAGCATATATATGTTGTGTTGCTTGGAGGAAGAGAAGGGAGTAGAGAAGGAAGCAGAGCTGAGAGAGAGCAGCCTGGAATCCCCTGACTTTGAGAATGCAATGATATATGCTATTAGATATATGACATACTGAGTGCTATGATACACACACACACACACACACACACACACACACACACACACACACACACATACATATATACATATATATGTATTAGATGATATATTTTGCTTAAGGATGTTGCTATGAATGTTATGTTTTACTTTATTGAACAATGTTCAGTTTATTGTTGAATAAATAGAGAGTTCACTGTACCATGCAATTAGATCCTTAAAATTATTCACAACAGCAGTCCTGAGGTGTGCTGCCACAATTGGTGTTACATACCTGAAGGCAGGATGTAAGCCATTTCTTCAGGATGTATGGAGCCCTCTGAAGGGCAAGGACTTTATGGCTATAGCAATTCTGTGCCAGAAAAGCAATAAGGAAGGACAGAGAAGGCCAGAACTAAGTCCAAAAGCAGTCCTGAAGCTTAAACATTACTTATTGCAGAGATCTTGTGATATTTGGAAAAGTCTCCACTCTGCCTAGTCTCTATGGACAATGACCACTCAAAATATAGACTCTGCAAGGTCATCAGGACCTAAGGGAAGAGATTGCTGTGTAGCCTGCTTTAGATCTCCCAGAGTTGTATCCTAATCAAGACCCACTTAAAAGAGAATGATTTTGGATGACTTGGGAAATAGGGGCCATCAAGGTCCCCAGATGAAGAGTGTGGGTTCTCCAAAACATGAAAAACCAATCTAATTTTCTAGCCTCATATAATAACATTGTCCTTTCTGTGCTCTACAATCCAGTCACAATATACTGCTTTCTGACTTATTTCACATTACTCTCTGTTAATACATATGTTTGCCTTTGAAACTGAACTACTTATTGCTCTCAAAATTCAGTGTAGAATCATAGATCTAAAGCTAGAAATGCTTCGGGGTGGGGGGGAAGGAGACGGAAGAAGGGGTGTACTGATCTACATCTTGCCACTGGGCCCAGATGGCTTCAGGAGAGATAGTGAGACTGGTGACTAAATAACCCTCCCTCACTTAAATCCAATTTACTTACAAGTCTTGGCATCACCTTCTTGATGTCATGGTCACACTTCCAGAATAAAGGCAAACAGCAACAACAGCCTTCATTGACCATTCCCCTCATTTAGAAAAAAAAAAGGAAACTGACACCCAGAAGGGTGAAGTAGCTAATCCAGATTACATTGGTAGTAATTATAAGATGTGGAATTTGAACTATGGTTTCCTGGCTTAGGACCCAAACAGTTTCCCACTATGTTGCACTGGCATATCTCTTTCCTCACCAGTACCTTTGCAGAAACTGTCCTCCAAACCTACAGTTCCCTTCTTTCTCATTCTACATTGAAATTTCATATTTTTCTTCAAGACTCAGTCTGTATACCACTTTCTTATGAAGAATTCCCTTATTCTCCTCCTTGTTAATGTTCTCTCCTTTCTTAATTATTTCCACAGCAATTCATCTTTTAGATTCCTTACCATCTTTATTCCCTTCCTCAAAATCGGTAGGGCAAATCTTTAGGGTCAATAAATATTTATTGAGCATTTACAATGTACCAGGCACTGTACTAAGCCCTATGGATACAAAGTAAGGCACACAAAGAAGCCCTTGACCTCAAGGGACTCATATTGTAGTGGGAGAGATGATATGCAAATAACTAGCTACAACCAAAATATATAAAAATCAGGTTAAAGGTATTTTTAGAGCACCGGTAGCTAGGGGATTTGGGAAGGCTTCATGCAAGATAACAGAACTTGAGCTAAAACCTGAAAGAAATCAAGGGGAAGTAAGAGGTAGAGGTGAGGTATAGAATATTCCATTTCAAAGAAATTATGAAGATAGAAGAAGGAGTGTTGCATATAAGGAACAACAATTAGACCAGTGCAACTGGATCATGGAGCATAAAAAGCTTGGAAAAGTAGGAAGGGGCCAGATGGTTTGATGGCTTGAAATGCCAAAGAGTGGACTTTCCATTTGAATCTGGAAGCAGTAGGGATCCAATTAAATTTACTTAAGCAGAAGATTGACATGATCTCTACTGTGCCTTCAGAAAATCACTTTGGCAGCTGAGTGTAGGAAGGACTGAAATGAGGAGGGAATTAATCAAAGGAAACCTAAAAGAAAGTCATTGTAAGAGTCCAGATAAGAGGTGGTAAGGGCCTAATCTGAACTATTGACTATTTAAGAGACAGTGAGTATTTAAGAGAGGATGTAGAGCTAGAAACAACTGGATTTGACAATAGCTTGGATATGTAGGGTTAGTGAGAAAGAAAATTCATGGATGACAGATTCTTAACTGAAGTGATTAATAGGATGGTGGTGACCTCAATAGTGATAAAGAAGTTTGGAATAGGGAGAGATTTTCATGAAGGTGAAGTGGGGATAATGAATTCTGTTTTAAATTTGTTGAGTTGTAAATTACCATATTTTTTTTAAAAATCAATGTTCTTCTAGAGGACTTTTATAGCTGTAAGTCAGGGAATACCATCATATCCAAAGAATTAAAGATGTAGGTCACCAAATGGCAATTAAGAGGCTCTAGCTGAGTGTGAGGAGGCTGAAACATAGCAACAGTAAAGAATAGTGCTAGAAAAATGACCAAAGGGCCACTGTCAGAAAGCTATATGACTAGAAAAGGGAGTAGGCTAGTCATGCAACGAGACCACAGGACACTCAGTGTTATCTTTTGGTATCAACAAAGCATTTAGAGATTTACAAGAAGGACACATAGCATGCTGAATAGACAGATCCCATGGCATTTATGGGGGGTCTGTAGACAAAAGTCATAAAGGATATGGATATGAATATGGATAAAAATATATGGATAAGTTAGAAATAAGCACATCAATGAGATCATATAACCATCAAAAAGATTATACTTATCCTTACACATGTCATATCCCCCAGAAAAACATAAGCATTTTTCATATCAGAAGCTACTTCGTTTTCAAATTTCTATTGCCTAGCAGAGCACTTTTTTTGAGTCTTAAGCACTTCATAAGCTTTTGCTGGAATGAACTGAATACTATAGGAAAAAAGAGATTGTAACAGTGGGAGATTAGGGGAGGCTGATTCTAAACATGGTAGAGAATATGATACTGGGTATATTTGTATACTTTATCTATTAATATATTTGTCTGGAGTGCATGACATAAGAAAAGACCTGGAAAAGTAGGAATTTAATAATCAAGATGCTAATTATCAAACACAATTTAATCTTGATTCAGGGGAATCATCATGATCTCACTCTACCATGCCATATAGATGTCATCAGGAATTTAAAAGCAATGACAAATATCTCCTTTCCATGCTGACAGTTTAAAAGGGGAGTTCATTTGGTGCTTACTCAGATACAAATTGGCAAACATCATAAAATTGAACAGTTTCACCCACATGAAAAGCTGTTTAGAAAATGAGATTTTTGGAAAAGTTGCACAACTCTTCTGTACCTTCATCATCTGCTGATTCTAATACTATGGGTTACATTGAAATGCCAAAGTCACCTTTCCTAAAATATTTATGGCTTAGTCAACTGCATTTATTTCTCAATGTTTTCTCTCTTCAGTGAGCATTGGGCTAGGCATTTTGCACATCTATTGATCTCTTTGCTGTGAAGCACTGATATAAAACACAACCTAGGCACTCTAATTTAGCCCTACACTTGGGAATCCTCAACTACAGCAGATTTGATCAGCTGCCTGTTTTCAAGCTTTCAAGTCAAATAACTCTTTCGAAAAATGTTTGTTACAGATAGGTCAAATAATGATGTGAGTAATTTCCTTTTTTTTTTTTTATAATTTTAAAATCATTGGCCAGTTTTTCTTCTATTTCCTTCTTCAGCTGTTCCAGGAAAGCTAGTTGTGCTTGCAAGAGGTTCATAGTGCCTTCTGAAGTTTCAGATGGAAGTACAGTCTCAGCTCTGAGCTCTTTGGTCCTTGTCCCCGTAGAAAGATTCTATGGTTTTTTCACTTTTCATCTGCTTTTTCCTATTCATGATGATGGCTGAGTGTTGTAGCTTCTGGTTCTTTCAGTCAGAAGGTACAGAACTTTGTGTTGAGCTGATGTGTGAAAAAGCTAAAAGCAGGTTTTTGTTTTTTGTTTCCCAGATCAACCCTGGGGTTAGCTTGTTAAGTGTGTGGGAGGAGTAGTCTGGTCACAGGAGATCTCCTCAGCTGAACTGAGGCAAAGGCAAGCTCAGGGGGTGGTGATCCCAGCTTCCCTAGTGTCTTCCCTTTTCCCCTAGAGGGCTGAGGCACGCCTAGATGCTAATGCGTGTTCCCACCCCTCCTGGGGCTCCTCTCCCGGCGCTGAGACTTGCCTGGGTCTCAGTGCGAATTTTCTCTGCCCTAGGTCCTCTGTCCTTCCGAATCACCTGGGCCACAGTAGGAAGAATCCCCCTTTGCTATTTTCCTAGCCTCTGGTGTTATGAGACTATTTGACCCCTTCTGCTGTTCCCACTGATCCAGGATTTTTCTGGGGAAATATTTTATGGTTCTTTCACGGTCATCAGTGGGGAGGAGAGAGCATTTACTGATCATTCTGCCATCCTGGCTCCCAGAAGTTCAAGTAGGTGACTTACCGAAGTTTAGTCTTCAGGCTGAAGGTTTCAAGGGCTGCTGCGCTGATAACTGGTGCTAAGTGGCTCTCACCAGCTTGGTTTGGCTGGTCTCCTGCTCCGCTGGTTCCGCCCGCCACTCTCAGGTTTCTCAGGTCCCTTTCACCCCACTGCGCTGACCGTGCTGCGCTGTGCGCTGGGGGCTCACCCCCGCAGAACAAATCCTTCCCATGGACCTTCCAGTCTAACCTGGGCTCCGAATCCATCAAAGTCTGTCACCCGCTGGATTCCACACCTCCAAAGTTTGGTCAGATTCTCCTTTCAGAGGTATCCAGAGGAGTTTGTCCAGGAGCTTAGGTGAGTCGTTGCTTTCACTCTGCCATCTTGATGTGAGTAATTTCCATTGCAGTACAACTGTCCTTTCTCTCTGAGTTAAAGGATTATGAACTAGGAACAATCATTGGAAGTTACTACCTTCTCATTCTTCCCCTATCCCCTACCCCAATCCCAACCTCTTTCAGAGATCTCTGGAGAAGCTTCCTGGGGAAATTTGTATTAGCCAGGTCAAATGTTAGAGAGAAATATGGGAAACAGGAAGACAAGAAGAGAGAATGTACTGGGCACCACTCAAAACCCTTAGACTCACTGAGAAGTATTGAATAAGTAAAAGTAATATTGGAAGGAATTCAGGACACTAACCAAAGGAAAAACGATATGTGATGTACTTAGCAGGAGCTGAAGTGTGTTGGAAAATAGAGATGTCTTAGAATATTCCAAGCAAAAACAGATATTCATAGTTGCCTAAGAAAACCATTTGGGGTTAGGGTAGGTCAACAATACCTGAGTAAAAGATGAGAATTGTGTTAGTGCCTGGAGGTATCCTGACTCAGGTCTTGAAAGAGCTAAAAGGTTTTGCAAAGTTTGGAAGCATTATATTTCTGCATATGAAAGAGTTATAGAAGTGAGGGAGTGAAGGAAGGACAATATCTACAGCAGGAGCGTCTGTGAAGAACATCTACCATAGTGAGTAAATGAGTAAAAAATGCATACACAATGGAAAGTAATGATGGAAGAAGTAAATGGGGAAAGTCTCTTCCTCTATTCTGAGTTTAGGTGCGAGTTTTTTCTGTATCTTTTATTTTGAAAATGTTCTCACATTTAATGCCTTCAATCAAACAATCAAATAAGTATTTGTTAAATACCTGCTATGAGCTAAGTATTGAGATTACAATTATCAAGCATGAAACAATGCCTTTAGACAAGGATATCAAATTCTAATGAAAGAGACAACAAATAAGTGTATAAGTATATATACATATATATGTATGTATGTATGTATGTGTGAGTGTATATGTATACATTATATATATATACACACATACATATATATGTATGTATGTATGTATGAGTGTATATGTATACATTATATATATATATATATACACATATATACACACACATGCATAAATTATGCTGGAAGGGATTAGGAATTTTGGGGATTGAGAAAGACCTCATGCAAGCAGGAAGAGGCATGATAAAGAATATCTGGGTGAAAATCAGTGAAGATTGAAGCAAAAGTGATGTTTTCATTGGAACATATTACATGTCAACTGAAGTGAAAAAGGAAATAAATGAGGATTTAAGGAAATAATTCACAAGATTGTATAACAAGTATTGAGGAACAATAAGAGGGGAATAAATACAAATGAAGAGAAAGTTATTTTCTAAATTAATTTATTTAATTTTAATTTTCAACCTTCATTTCCACAAGATTTCGAGTTTCAAATTTTCTCCCCATCTCTCCTTTCTCCCCACTCCAAGGTACTGTTCACTCTGATTACCCCTTCCCCCAATCTGCTCTCCCTTCTATCACACCTCTCCCTTCTCTTATCCCCATCTTCTCTCTTTTTTTTGTAGGGCAAGATAGATTTCTTTACCCCATTACCTATCTTTCTTATTTCCCAGTTGCATGTAAAAACAATTCTCAACATTTGTCCCTAAAACATTGAGTTCCAAATTATCTCCCATCCCCCCTCCCCACTCATCCCCAGTGAGTAGGCACGCAATTCAATATAGGCTATACATGTGTAGTTATGCAAAAGACTTCCATAATAGTCATGTTGTGAAAGACTAACTATATTTCCCTCCATCCTATTCTGCCCCCCAATTATTCTACTCTCCCTTTTGACATTGTCCCTCCCCAAATGTGTTTACTTCTAATTACTTCCTCCTCCCATTTACACTCCCTTCTATTATTTCCCCCACACCCCACTTAGTAGGTTAGATTTCCAAATCATATTGAGCGTGCATGTTATTCTCTCCTCAAGCCAAACATGATGAGATTGCGCTTTACCTTTTCCCTCTCACCTCCCCCCTTTTCTCCTTTATTGAAAAAGTTTTTTCTTGTCTCTATTATGAGAGATAATTTGCCGCATTACATTTTTCCTTTTCTCCTCCCAATATATTCTTTTCTCATCCCTTAATTTTATATTTTTAGATATAATTTCTTCCTATTCAACTACCTCTGTGCCCTCTGTCTATATGGATAAAAGCCCTCCAACTACTCAAATACTGAGAAGACTCTCAAGAGATACAAATATTGTCTTTCCGTGTAGGAATGCAAACAGTTCAACTTCAGTAAGTCCCTTATGATTTCTCTTTCAGGTTTACCTTTTCATGCTTCTCTTGATTCTTCTGTCTGAAAGTGAAATTTCCTATTCAGCTCTGGTCTTTTCCTCAAGAATGCTTGAAAGTCCTCTATTTCATTGAATTACCACTTTTTCCACTGAGGTATTATATTCAGTTTTGCTGGATAGGTGATTCTTGGTTTTAATTCTAGTTTCTTTGACTTCTGGAAAACCATATTCCAATCCCTTTATTCCCTTAATGTAGAAGCTGCTAGATCTTATGTTCTCCTGATTGTATTTCCACAACACTAAAATTGTTTCTTTCTGGCTACTTGTAACATTTTCTCCTTGACCTGGTAACTCTGGAATTTGTCTACAATCCTCCTAGGAGTTTCTCTTTTCAAATCTCTTTCAGGAGGTGATCAATGAATTCTTTCAATATTTAGTTTACTCTCTGGTTCTAGAACATCAGGGCAATTTTCCTTGTTAATTTCATGAAAGATGATGTCTAGGCTCTTTTTTGATCATAGATTTCAGGTAGTCTCATAATTTTTAAATTGTCTCTCCTGGATCTATTTTCCAGGTCAGTCGTTTTTCCAATGAGATATTTCACTTTGTCTTCTATTTTTTTCATTCTTTCCATTTTGTTATGTAGTTTCTTATGAAGTTATTAATTTTCATCTCCTCCATTCTAATTTTTAGAGAACTATTTTCTTCAGTGAGCTCTTGAGCCTCCTTTTCCATTTGGCTAATTCTGCTTTTTAAAGCATTATTCTTTTCATTTCCTTTTTTGACCTTTTTTGTGATTTGTGTTAGTCTATTTTTAGAGGTGTTATTTTCTTCAGCATATTTTTGGGTCTCCTTTAGCAAGCTGTTGACTCGCTTTTCATGATTTTCTTGCATTGCTCTCATTTCTCTTCCCAATTATTCCTTTATCTCTCTTACTTGATTTTCAAAATCCTTTTTGAGCTCTTCCATGACCTGAGACCATTGCATATTTTTTTAGAGGTTTCAGTTGTAGAAGCCTTGACTTTTATATCTTCCTCTGATGGTATGCTTTGTTCTTCCTCATATGAAAAGATGGAAGAAAATACCTTTTTGTCAAGAAAGTAACCTTTTATAGTCTTATTTTTTTCCCTTTTTGGGGCATTTTCCCAGCCAGTTACCTGATTTTTGAGTCCTTTCTCAAGTGGAGGGTATACTACAGGGACCTGTAAGTTCTCACTTCCTCCAAGGTGGCACAACCAAGGGAAAGGAGTTTACTCCCCTCGTAGCCTTTGCTCTGGTCTGGGAATAACCACAAGCCTTTCTACCCAGTATCTGCAAGTAGGGTTTCCTCTCCAGAGCCTCTACCAGTTCCACCATTCCAGCACTCCTCCTCACCTCAGGACTGCCACTCACATCTGAGACCCAGATCTGCACTCAATTCCCCCAATATCTTCAGGTAGAGGGCTTCAAAAATGGACACTACTGCTGCAGCGGCTGCCATTATCCTGGTGCCAGGGCTAGGGCTGAACCCTGCTCTCTTCTTACTCAGGTGAAAGAGCTTTCTCACTGACTTTTGAAGCTGTCTTTGGTGTTTGTGGGTTGTGTAGTCTGTGAACCACAGCTGCTACCCATGATTCTGAGCCCTGAAGCCTGTTCCAGTTCTGTCTGTGTCTTGCAGCACAGCCAAGGCTGGGCTATGCTCTGCTCTGAGCCTGGGGTGATAGACGTTTCCTGTCAACCTTCCAGACTGTCTTGGGATGGAAATCTCTTTCACTCTGTTGTTTTGTGACTTCTGCTGCTCTAGAATTTTATTAGAGTCATTTTTTACAGGTACTTTATGGGCTATAGGGGTAGAGCTACAGTAGGTCTGTCCTTCTACTCTGTCATTTTGATTTTGCCCCCTAAAGAGAAAGTTGTTAATCCCAAAGTAGTTTTGGAGGCATGAAAATAGTACCCAAAGGGATCAGGCAAAGATTTATGGAGAAAGTGATTGAGCAACCATTTTGAAAGAAGATTGTGATTCTATGAGGCAGAAGTAAAAAAAAAAAAAGTATATTCCAGACATGGGGACATGCTGTGTAAAGTTATAGAGATTGATGATTGAGTGCTGTATGTGAGGAATAGAATGAAGGCCAATTTGACTGGATCACAAAGCATGACAGGAAGGAATCAAGCATTTGTTCAATGCTTGCTATATTCTATACATTTTCCTAAACAATTTGAAAATATCTCATTTGATCCCAAAAACAACTTTGTGAGATAGGATTATTTTCCCATTTTTCAGTTGAAGGAACTGAGACAGAGGGAGATTAAGTGACTTGCCCAAGGTTACAAAACCAAGTATCTGTAGTGATGTTTGAACTCTGGTCTAATGGACTCCAGTTCAAATACTCTATGCAGTTTGGTCCATAGCTGAAGGAGGAGGAATGAACAAGGTTAAAAATATAGATTGGATCAAGCTATAAGAGACTTTTAAAGCTAAATTGGAAAGTTTATATTTTATTCAAGAGTCAATAGAGAGTCACTAGAACTGATTCCATAGCAGAGTGACATGTTCAGATGTCTACTTAAGAAAAATCCTGTTGTTAATTGTGTGTGTGTGTGTGTGTGTATGTGGGTGTGTATATATGTGTGTAAAATGGATTAGAAGAAGAAGTTGAAGGTGGAAACACCAATTAGGAGGCTGTCAATTAATAAAGGAGAGAGCTGACGATGGCCTGAAATAAAGCAATAACTGAGTGAATGAAGAGAAATGGCTAAACATGAGAGATGTTGAGAAGGTAGAGATCACCAGATCTCTTAGCAATTGGCTAAATTTGTTGTTGTAGTTGTTGTTACATTGGGGTGAAGGAGAGTGAAGAATTGAGAGTACTACCAAAGTTATGATATTGGAAAGATACATTTTGAATGTGAGTACTTGTAGGGGGTGTCCGTGTGTGCTATGGAAGAGGGAACATATACCAATATCTTAATTTCCTCTAGGTGGAAACAAGTCATATTTGTAAGAGTCTCCACAATATGTTCTAGGGTGCTTTTGATCAGAAGAAAGCTTCTGATATAAGGTTACATAATGTGATCAACTTTACAATTTCTGATTTTTTTTTTATCTTATTCTAACCTTTGCAAATTATTAACACATTTTATTTATTTATTGATCTGTTTACTTTCCATATTTTTACAAAACAGACTAGAGATGGTATAGACAAAACATAATCTAAACAGGAAACAATTTATAAAACAGTAAAATAAAATGAAATGAATAGCAATTAAAAGTACCCATCAAATAGATGCTCCCAGATGTTTTGTTTGAAGAATAACACAGACTTCTAGGTGTCAAGATGGAAAAGTAAACAGTAAATCATCATAATTCACTCAAACTCACCTCTAAACCCCCATAAATAGCATCCCAAAGCAAATCCTGGAACAACAGAACCAGTAAAAATATGGAGTAAAACAATCTTTTTTTACCCCAAGAAACTTGCCAGATTGGCAGGAAAGATCTCATTCAGGTAAAAGAGGAGCACAGTTCAGAATAGGAAGCATCCCAACAAGCCAGCAGCATGATCAGCTTGATCCTTAGTGCGGTGGAGCAAGCAAACACCAACACAAGAATTCCCTCCCCATGTTCCTCAGCAAAGCCAGAGGAATGAGCAGAATTGAGCTCCAAGAACCTCCATGTGCTTCAGCATTGCCCTAGACAAATAGGCAGCCGTGGGAAGACTGGAGCTGCTTCAGTGCAGCCTTAGTGAAACACAAAAAATCCCCACTGTCCTCAGCACATGTCAGATCCCAGCACTAGGACCCGAGCTCAGCACCAGGTAAGCTGCCAAACCCCCTACAACCTCTAGCAGCAACAGTCACCCTAAACCCACCCCCTCAGCTCAGCTTAAGACAAGAGGGTCCCCCATGGGCCTCAAGGCAACATCAGTGCCACACCAGGTCACCAGCTAGGGCCTGCAGCTACTTGTACAAGAAGCCTGAGATAGTGTCCCTTCTACCCTGGGAGCAGAGTTCAAATTTAAAAGAAAGGAAAAAGGCACCAAAGCAATGAGAAAAAAAAAACAACAACAAAAGAATGTGAGCATAGATAGTTATTATGGTGAGAGGGAAGAGGAAGAAACAAACTCAAAAGGAGACAATAATGTCAAAATATCTATGGGCAAAAGCTCCAAGAAAAATAGGAAGTTGTCTCAAGCCCAGAAAGAACTCATTAAAGAGTTCAAAAGATAGCTTTAAAATTATATAGGAGAGGTAGAAGAAAAAATAGGAAAGGAAGTAAGAGTGATGGAGAATTATAGGGGGAAAAAAAAAATCCAACAGCTTGGAAAAAGAAAACAACACTTAAAAAGTAGAACTGGCCAAATGGGAAAGGAAGTATAAAAATTCTAAAAAGTACAATTGGTCAAATGGAAAAGGAGGTTCAAAAACTAACTGAGGAAAACGACTCCTTAAAAATTACTTAGGTAAGTGGAAGCTAACAACTCCAATAGACTTAAAGAATCAATCAAATGAATTCAAAAGAATAAAAAATCAAAGAAAATGTAAAATATCCCATTGGAAAAACAACTGATCTAGAAAATAGATCCAGGAGAGGCAATGTCAGAATCAGTGGACTACTTGAAACCTATAATCAAAAGGATGACCAGGACAGCATCTTTCAAGAAATTACTAAGGAATTTGCCCTGATATCCCGGAATGAGAGAAAAATAATTATTGAAAGAATCTGCCAATCACTCCTGGAAAGAAATCTCAAAATAAAAATTCCAAGCAACATTATAGTCAAATTTCAGAATGATCAGGTCAAGGGAAAACATACTGCAAGTGGCCAGAAAGGCACAATTCAAATATCAGAGTCACAATCAGGATTACATAGGACTTAGCAGGTACAACATTAAAGGATCAGATAATCATGGAACATGATATTCTGGAGGGCAAATGAGCTAGCACCACAATCAAGAATAACCAATCAGGCAAAATTAAGCATAATACTTCAAGGGAGAAAATGGTCATTCAGTGAAACAGAAGAATTTAAAGCTTTCATAAGAAGAGGATTAGAATTGAATAAAAAATCTGATCTCCAAGATTAAGACACAAGATTACTGTAAAAAAGGTAAAAAGAAGAAAGAAAACATAAGGGATTCAATGGAGCTGACTTGTTTACATCCCTATATATGAAGATGATACTTGTAGTTCTTAAAAATTGTACCAATAATGGTATAGCTAGAAAGAATATCCATAGACAGAAGGTGTGGATATGAGGTGAATTTGAGAGAATTACATAAAAAATAATTAAGGTTTGAGAAAGAGGAATACACTGGGTGCCAAAGGAATGAGCTAAATTATTTCACATGAAGAGGTACAAAAATTCTATTTCAGAGGAAGGAAAGATGGGAAGGTGGGTAAAGGGCATCACTTGAACATTGCTGTAATCAATAGTGGCCCAAAGAAAGAATAATATACACAATCAAATAAATACAGAAACCTTTCTTACCCAACAGGAAAGTAGGAGGGGAGGATATCAAGTAAGGGAGAATATGGTACTGTTGAGAAAGGAAAGGAGAGGACAAACAGAAGGAAAAGTAGGATGGAGTGAAACACACAGTAATCATAACTGAGAATATTAATGGAATGAACTCTCCCATAAAACAGAAACAGACAGAGTGAATCAAAAACTAGAATCCTCTCACTTCTCAAATATACAGAGAACTGAATCAAATTTATGACAAAACAAGTCATTCCCGAATTGAGAAATAGTCAAAGGATATTAACAGACAGTTTACAGATGAAGAAACCAAAGCTATCTATAGGCATATGACAAAATTCTCTAAACCACTTTTGATTATAGAAATGCAAATTAAAACAACTCTGAGGTACTACCTCATACCCACCAGATTGACTAATATGACAAAAAAGAATGATAAATGTTGGAGAGAAAAATTAAAACATTAATTCACTAGTGGTGGAGTTGTGAACTAATCCAAACATTCTGGAAAAAGTGTGGAACTATGCCAAAAGGGCAACCAAACTGTGCATATCCTTTGATCCAGCAATATTACTACTAAAACTATATCCCAAAGAGTTCATAAAAAAAGGGGAAAAGACATATATACAAAAGTATTTATACTAGCCCTTTTTTGTCTTGTCAAAATATTGAAAATTGAGGGATGACCATTAACTGGGGAATGACTGAACAAGCTATGGTATATGAACATGATGGAATACTATTGTGCAATATTATTATACTCAAGATGAACAGGTAGATTTCAGAAAAACCTGGGAAGACTTACATAAACTGATACAAAGTGAAATGTGTAGAACTAGGAAATCATTGTACATGGTATCAGCAAGACTATGTGATGATCAACAATGAATGACTCAGCTCTTCTCAGCAATGCAATGATCCAAGACAAGTACAAAGCAATCATGAAGGAAAATTCTATCTAAACCCAGATGAAGAATAGATATAACTCTGAATGCAGATTGATGCATATTTTTTCACTTACTTTATTCTTTTTTGTGTTTTTTTTTCCTTTTGATATGTTTCTTCTTTCACAACTGTGATTATTACGGAAATGTTTCACATAATGAGAGAGAGAGACAGAAAGAGAGAGAGAGGAAGAGAGAGAGAGAGAGAGAGAGAGAGAGAGAGAGAGAGAGAGAGAGAGAGAGAGAGAGAGAGACTTTGTCAAATTGCCTACCGTTTCAGAAAGAGGGGAAAGCAGAGAGGGAGAGAGAAAATTTGAACTCAAAATCTCATAAAAATGAATGTTAAAAATTATCTTGACATGTAATTAGGGAAAAATAAAATGCTATTTTTTAAAAAAGAGTAACAGAGTGCAGAGCCAAGATGGTGGAAGAGAAGGATGGACCTGTAGAAGCTCCTCCCCTATAGCCCATAAAATATCTGCAAAAATGACTCTAAACAAATTCTAGAGCAGAAGAAGCCACAAAAAAACAGAGGAAAAGAGATTCCCAACCCAAGGCAGCCTGGAAGGTCGACAGGAAATGTCTATCACATTGAGGGTGGAACAGAGTGCAGCCAGGGCTTGGCCATATTGCAGGAATAGAAACAGAGTAGGCTTCGGGGCACTCAGAATCCCTGGAAGCAGCTGCAGTTCCCAGATCCCTCAACCCACAAACACCAAAATCAGCTTCAAAGGTCATTGAGAAAAGTCTTTCACCTGCATGAAAAGGGAATATGGTCTGGCCCCAGCAGCCCCAGGATGGCAGCAGTTGCTGCAGCACAGTGTCCATTTTAGGCAGCCTCAACCTAAAGCCTCTGGGAGAATCACATGGCTGATCTGGATCTCAGGCCTGACTGGTGTCCCTGGGGTAAGGAAGAGCTCTGGCTGGCCTTGGAGAGCTGGTGAAAGCTCTAGAGAGGGAATTTTACTCACAGATTCTAGACAGAAAAGAATGCTTGTAGCTACTCCCAGACTAGAGTGCAGGCCAGGAGAGGAGTTAACTCCTCCTCCTTGATTGTGCCACCTTGGAGGAATTGAGAACTTACAGGTCCCCAGAGAATACCTTCCTCTTGACAGAGGACTCAGAAGTCAAGTAACTGGCTGGGAAAATGCCCACAAAGGGGAAAAAAATTAAGACTATAGAAGTCCACTTCTTGGAGAACAGGTGCTTTCTTCCATCCTTTCAGATGAGGAAGAATAATGCATACCATCAGAAGAAGACTTAAAAGTCAAGGTTTCTATATCCAAAATGACCAAAATAAATATACAGTTGAAGATATATGGATATGGAAGAGCTCAAAAAGGATTTTGAAAATCAATTAAGAGAGGTGGAGGAAAAATTGGGAAAACAAATGAGAGCAATGCAAGAAACTCATGAAAAGCAAGTCAACAACTTGCTAAAGGAGACCCAAAAATACGCTGAAGAAAATAACACCTTTAAAAATAAACTAACTCTGTTGGCAAAAGAGATCCAAAAAGCCAATGAGGAGAAGAATGCTTTGAAAAGCAGAATTAGCCAAATGGAAAAAGAGGTTCAAAAGCTCACTGAAGAAAATAGTTCTTTAAAAATTAGAATGAAGCAGATGGAAGCTAATAACTTTATGAAAAACCAAAAAATTGCAAAACAAAACCAAAAGAATGAAGGATAACACAAGACCTAAGGGAATGAAGAACTTTGAATATGATATTCCAGAAGTCAAAGGAATTAGGATTAAAACCAAGAATCACTTACCCAGCAAAACTGAGTATAACATTTCAGAGCTAAAAATGGTCATTCAATGAAATAGAGGACTTTCAAGCATTCTCTATTTCAAGCAATGAAATAGAGGACTATTCAGAGCTGAATAGAAATTTGATTTTCAAACCCAAGAATCAAGAGAGGCATGAAAAGGTAAACAGGAAGAGAAATCATAAAGGACTTACTAAAGTTAAACTGTTTACATTCTAACATGGAAAGATAATATTTGTAACTCTTGAAACTTTTCTCAGTATTTGGGTAATTGGAGGGATTATACGTATATGTATGTGTGTGTGCGTGTGTGTGCGTGTGTGTGTGTGTGTGTGTGTGTGTATAAAACCAGAGAGCACAAGGTGTGATGAATAGGAAGGGATGATATCTAAAAAAAATTAAATTAAGGGATGAGAGAGGAATATATAAGGAGAAGAAATGGAGAAATGGAATGGGGCAAATTATCTCTCATAAAAGAGGCAAGAAAAAGCTTTTTCAATGAGGGGAAAAGCAGGGGGTGAGCAAGAAAAAGTGATGCTTACTGTCATCACATTTGGCTTAAGGAAGGAATAACATGCACACTCAATTTGGAATGAAAATCAGAAAGTAGGGCAGAAAGAGATAAGTGGGGTGAGGGGGATGATAAAAGGGAGGGCAAATGGGAGGAGGGAGTAATTAGAAGTAAACACTTTTGGGGAGGGACAAGGTCAAAAGAGAGAACAGAATAAATGGGGGCAGGATAGGATGGAGGTAAATATAGTTAGTCTTACACAGCATGGCTATTATGGAAGTCTTTTGTATGACCACACATATATAGCCTATATTGAAGTGCCTGCTTTCTCAGTGGGGATGGGTAGGGAGGGAGGAAGGGAGACAAGTTGGAACTCAAAGTTTTCAGAATGAATGTTGAGAATTGTTTTTGTATGCAACTGGGAAATAAGAAATACAAGTAATGGGGTAAAGAAATCTATCTTTCCCAACAAGAAAAGAAAGAAGATGGGAATAAGGGAAGGGAAGGGTGTGATAGAAGGAAGGGCAGATTGGGGGAAAAGGTAATCAGAATGCACCACATTTTGGGGTGGGCATTGGGGAAAGATGGGGAGAAAATTTGGAACTCAAAATTTTGTGGACATGAATTTTGAAAACTAAAAGTAATTAAATAAACATTAAAAAAAAGAGTAAGATAACGTTTTTACATGATGCCCCTTTACTTTTTACTGTATCAAGCTTGAAATCTATATCTTAGGTGGTTTCTCCAATACATGTGATTTTACTGAGTTCCTTCAAGGTATCCTCAGAAGTCCACAGGGCTTAACTAAGTTGTGGATTAACATATCTTTATACCAACTATATGTATTACTACAATAAAAGCTCCACATTGGTTATCCTCCATTGGATGATGTATCGTTAGTTGGTATCACTTACATACAATGATGACTGTTATAGACATTAATTTTCCTTCACACCATTTCCACCAGAGCATTGATGTAACACTAGCATGGTAGAGTGATTCCTCCAAAGCCATCAGGTATTTCTTCTCTCATCTTTTCCTATAATCTCTTCTCAGCTTTCCATATGACTGCTTTCACTTCTTGCCACCGTCTCAGATTCACTTGATATTGATATTCACTTAATATTTTTAATTCCATCTCCACAACCTTCCTATCCCATCGACACTTCTGATATCTGCTGTTGTCTTTTTTCTAGTTTCTTTATTTCTTACATCTTGGGGTCCCATTTTCTACAACTGCTTTCAACAGTAAGTTTGTCTTAACCTTTCTGTATTCAGTTTTTGTTTGCTTGTTTGTTGGTTCTGGGAGGAAGGTGTTATTCATGAGAACAATACCCAAAATTTAGAAAATTTATTTATTAGGTTGTTTGGTAGAAGAAAGGCCAGAATGGTGGTGTAATTCCATCTTGTTCAGATTTTGGAAGATTTATATTATTATAAGATTTAGACAAGGGTACCTGCACAGGAATCAGAGGTACACTAAGAGCAATTTTTAAACAAAGTAGATTGATATGGATATGAACAAATGTAAATATTCAACAAGATTCAGATGAAGCAAAAACATCAGGGGAACCCAAAACATAAGTTTGGGTGGACTCCTAACAAATCAAGAGTATTTTGGATGGATCCAGGACCTGGGGGAACCCCAAATTCCTCATAGCCATCTCTGATATTCCTGGAGAGTTACTGAGGTAAAGGTAACATTCAAGGTTCAAATAACCACTGTTTAGATTTAAATGTTTTTTTTTTTTTCACTTTAGGTACTTGTTTATTCACCAAGGTACAAAGCAATTTGCAACTTAGTGCATGTTCCCAGTGGCTCAGGTGTTGGCCATTTATGCCATGACTTATATATCCTTATCTAGGACACCATTTTAGGGATTACTTTGTTAATTATATCTTGTGAAAATACTGCACATACATGACTCTACTTGTTTGTATCAGTCTTCAGAGCTGGGTTAATAGAATGATAGCTAGTGACCAAAAATATGGTAGGGACCAAAGGTCATCTAAATCATTTCTTAAATTTTTTTCACTCAGATCCCTTTTCAAGTTCTGGCAGCATTTTTGGTGTTGCATGGGCATGACAGCATACCAGTGCAAAGTGCACATGTCATGTATCCAGAAGAAAAGCTGCAGTGATGTTGCACAATGCAACACAGACAAGTGCTGCCAGAAACACCTCAGATTCATTACACATTTGATTTTGAATTCGTTTTTGGTCATTGATCATTCAGAAACCTTTTATTTTGCCCCATGTGGGGTCACGACCCACAGTATAAGAAGCACTGAATAGTATCTAAATGTTTTCCCTGCACAGCACCTATTCTTCCTTTTTGTTCTGTGAACAATGGGCTTTAAATATGAAATAACTAATAAGTGTACCAAACGATATAATAAAGCATCCACAAGAGGGAAGGAATTCTCGAATGCCAAGGTTTTGCTTATTCATGGAGTAGACCAGCAGCTGAAAGTGTCCAATGTTTGAGTACCAAAATTTGTGGTGTTAGTATACATGGGAGAAATTGTTCCAAAATTACACATTGATTTTTTTATATCTATTGAGTAAAGATGTTTATTGCAGACTTATCCACATGGAAAAGACTTTAGGACACTTTTCTTTTTGTTAAGCAACACCTCATGTGGGCTTAGACAACATATACATCCCAGTCAATCATTTTGACTTGACTTGATTTATTTAGTAAAACAAGTAAATTCAGTAAATACATTTTAGGTTAATTAAACTTTTTTAATGAATTATATATTTCAAAAGTTCTTTATTGCTCTTCTCCTTCACCCAAAAAAAAGTGAAAGGAGGTTTCTGGTTGTATTGAAACCTTGAAGAAAGGCTTGAGAGTTTAAAAAAATTATAAAATCTCAGGAAATTCCCATATGCTACTGTTTTTGTAAAACATCATTTTCTCTAATTCTTCTCAAATGTATAATAATAGCGATGATTATGAAATGTAGATCCATAGACCTCTTGAGAGTCTTCTCATTTCATTTTCCTACTATTGACCCGCTGGGACCCTCATTAACTTAAGAAACACAGGGCCACAAAACAGGAAGATAAGCCTGCTTCATTCATCAAAAGCAAGCTTTAATTGACTGTGAGATCTCATCCAATTTTACATTCAGAATCCCTTCCTCTTTTTTCTCTACCTGAGCTTTCCTTAATCTACACAGGCTAACAGTTTCTCTTCAAGAAAATGAAAGGAGAGAGAGAAGAGATGTTGATACAGCACTAAGATGTTTGTTCTTATGGATAATCTGCAAGCCAAAAGTAACCTTCTGAAAAAAGGATGGTTTCTTCTCTGGAAACCTAAGGAGGTTTAATAGCACTGAGTAAAGGGGAAAGAGGGCTTGGTAAATGTAATTTACTTTAGAAATGGAAAAAGCTTTCAATAGTTCTGCTGAGGGAGAAACAATTACTTAGAACCAGCCAAGCAACTGTAATTCTTAATTACATTGTAGGCTCTGTTTATTTTTTTCCATATTGTTTTACTTAGGACTATTAGAGTTCATTTAGCTGGAGTCTCAACTTTCATTTCTTTCCCAGATTTGATTTGTACCCATTAATTTTAACTGTTATGAAAGAAATACAACATTAACACCTGACAAGGTTTTCAGAGGATGTCTAATCCTAAAGTAGATTGGGAAGCTGC
Organism: Notamacropus eugenii; assembly: GCF_028372415.1. NCBI lineage: Eukaryota > Metazoa > Chordata > Mammalia > Diprotodontia > Macropodidae > Notamacropus > Notamacropus eugenii. The sequence goes on along the minus strand of NC_092877.1, from coordinate 80,615,562 downwards.
AGAAAGCTTTCATCAGAATCACCTACTGAGAAGGTCAGAATTAGTAGCTCAATCTGTCCTGGCAGTGTGAAGGCCTTGAAAGCTACTGATTACTTAGCGGTGAGAGCCCAGATTTTCTAACAACGGAATTAAAGTCTCTGGTAGTCAAAAATGGATGAATGGATGGAAGATAAGCATTTATTAAGTACTTACTATGTGCCAAATATTTTGCTAAATACTGGGGATATGAATATAAAAGTGAGAAAATTTTCTTGTCTCCCATAGTTTATTTTCTAATGTGGGAGAAAATATGTAGAAAGTGGAATCCGGGGAAAGGAATTACAGTCTAATAAATCATCCAGGTGGGAGTGGAGCCATGGATAGGGCAGTCTATTGATAGGCCCTTTCAAGAGACAATGGAAATATTGATTTGATTGCATTTTTCAGAATAGGAGGTGGAAAGGGGGTGGAGTAGGCATGCAGAAGATGGCATCAAAAAGAGAACTGAGTCAGTGGTTTAGCTCTTTTCCTGAGTGGTCACTACTGAACCCATTTGCAGAGTGGGGTGGCATGATCAGGCCCTCTGGATTACGCTAATTTTGAAAATTTTTTCAGAGTAACTAATATACACTATTAATTTAAGCTGTTGGACTCAAGCTGTCTTACAAAGAAAATGCTAAATATTCAAACAGTAAATGCTACTTAAAGCAGAAAATGTTATTTCATGTACATTGATTTGTCACTTCACTAATGAATTCACTAACTTCAGAATCAAAAATGCCTCCTTGATGAAACTAATATTAATAGACAAATGAGAGATGAAGCTTCTGTGAAACAAACTGTAGATTAGGCCTGCCCATGGAGCAAAAAGAGAAAATAGAGCTGAAGTGGATGAGTAACAATGGAAATTCACTCTTGGAGGTTGGAATCATTTGGTTTGAAAGAAATATTCACTCACTTAAATTGGAATTCAGGGTTGGAATGGAGCAGTCTATTGTGTATGAGTTGAATAGTCCATTTTTCATCCAGATGCTGGCTGTTCTGTACATAGAAACTGAATTCATAAGACTAAGAGCTGATCAGAAGACCATAAAGACACGATCCCACATGTTCTCTTTTTTTCAAGTGCTAAGCCAAGACTGAGAGCTGAAAGGAGTTGTCAGAAAACACCATATAGGTATTAAGTTTCAAGGACAGGTTTGGACTGAGACTCCCAATACAGGGCTCCTGTCACTGTACCACTCTTTCTTCTTACAGGATTTTGGTTTTTTTGGTATTATTATTTTTAGTTTGTTTCTTTTGAGAGGGGAAATTTCAAGTGTGTGTGTGTGAGTGTGTGCGTGTGTATGTGTGTGTGTGTTGTGTGTGTGTGTACATGCACAAATGAACAGGTTTTATGAACCAAACCTAATTGAGTACATTTGCTTAAAATGAAAGGAATCATAGAAGCAAGACATTGTGTTTTCCAGAATGTTATGTCATAGAGAGCAAGAGGAAGAACAAAAAAAAAAAAGTTTTGAAGAATTTGCAAAGAAATAAAAACAAGTTTGTTGATATAAGAATGAGAAACCAAGAAGGAGAAACTGAGCTAATCAGAATAGACAGTTATACACCTGGGTACAAAAAAATCAACTTTTCAAATATAAAGCCTGAGAGATAGGGCCAGAATGCAATGTGTATTTCAGGATGATCTGGATTTTTTTTTAGTGTAATGCAAACTCAATACGATTTTACAGTATGATCTAACATCCAAAAGGGCTAAAGCAATCTTTTACTACTTTGAGTAGTACAGTACCCAGGAGTGGAGAGAGAATCACTTGACTGTGACCTATAGAGCAGATGACATCTGGAATGTGTGACAATTGAAACGGTTCAGGAGATATAGTTCCTGGATAATTTAATCATTTTATTAATTAAGTCAGCATGTTAATTAATAAAGGGATGGTCATTTGGCCATCTTTCTTAGAGCAAAGATAATCATGATGGTGGGCTCAGAACTTACATGTTCTTTTGCAAGAAGAGTGACAGTCAAATCTGCTTGGTTAACAATGAATCAGAGGAAGAATATTACAAGACGGGACCAAGAGTAACATGATGTCACTTGAACAGAGAAATTATCTCCATGCCCAGACGTTGGACAATCTATTCAAAAAATTATGTCCCACTCAACCTTGAACAAGACACAATGGCTACTCCATGTATGTAAGATCTTCAACAAAATGTCCTTCAAATACAACTTTTTAAAATTGGGACTTCAGAAAAAGGGGAGAACTCTGGATCTCCCCAAATCATTAATTATTAGTAATCATTTCTCTCAAATATTACATTCAGATCTGATTGTACTTCTCTCAAATATTGCATTGAGAGTTTAGGAAGGACCTTGAGGAATGGTGAAGGGATTTGGGATTATGCCATTAGGTAATTTAATGAAGGAACTGGAAATATTTAACCTAGAGAAAAGATGACTTAGTTGGTACATGTTAACTGTATTCAAGTGTTGGAATGACTGTCACACAGAGAGATTAGTCTTTTGTTTGGCCAGAGATGGCAGGACTGAGAGTAATGCTTGTAAGTTGCTGTGAGATATATTTAAGTGTAAGAGGAAAAAACATTTTCTTAACAATAGCAGCTATCTGAAGTTTCCCTAGGAAGCTGTGTTTCCCTGACTTCCCTAACCCATGTAGGTTTTCAAGGCAACTCTGGATGACTATTTGATTAGTATGTTTTAGGGGAAAATTAGATTCAGTAACTTTGCCAGTAACTGACAAAGTGGAAACATTTGCTAACCTAAAGTTTGTGCTTTTAATAGACTTTGTTTGCACAAATTAAAACAAAACATTTTTTCAACTTAATCCTAAACTTTTTTCTATTTAGATAAAATCAGAAAATAATGCCATCAAATCACCCTAATGATTTAAGAATTTGATTTATTTTAAAGACAAAGGGATCTATTAATTCCCACATTGCCATGGCAATGACAAGATTTTCTATGTTCATTCACTTTAAATTTTTAAAAATTCCAACAATCTCCAATTCTGAGAATTTCCAGATGCAAGAATTAGTCATTTCACCAATTCATACACCTATTTTTAAATTTTAAATAATTTTTATTTCAAATTAATCTTAAGCATTCTCAAAACTTGAAAATAAAATCCTCTTGATTTGTATATGTACACTCCACTTTTTTATCCTCTTTTCCTAAAACTTACTAAAAAAAAGTTAAGACCCATTTGAGGCTTACAAAATGACCTTGTATTCACCTACTCGGTATTGAATGAGAAACTTGCCCAGGATTTGCAAAAGTCTGAGTTAAAACATCAAACTTAGGCTAAAGCAATCAATGAATTGCCTTAAGTAGGCACACCAGCTCTTTGAGATATAAATTGTTGGAATGGAAATATACTTTAGAGATTGTTTTGTCCAATTCATTCAGTTTTTAGTCAGAAACTAGGACTTGGAGAAGTTCAGTGACTTGCCCAAATTTACACAGTGAATGATAGAATGAAATCTCAGCTGTTATCTTCTGATTGCTAGTTTAGTTCTTTTTAAGATGTTATTTCTTCAAAGGTCATGCCAATAAAGCCAGTTTGTGTCTCAACACTTTTACAGAATGTTAGTTTTATACATTAAGAAAAGCAACTTTTCACATGTTGAAAGAATTCAGTCACAAAATAAATTTCACCATATAACTTTGCAAAATAACTAGATTCCAATTCTCGCTAGGTTTCTCCTAATTTTCAAGAGGTAAGACATTATGCTCTTTTTTTGAAATATATCAATTATTTTTTCACCTGTAATCTGTTCGATTAAAAATACCATCATAAACTATTTTTACATCAACTCTAGTTGGTACTTTTTAAAGCTTTATTCAAAAACCATCTTGTCCTTGAAACTTTCCCTGATTCCCATGTCAACAATTTTTTTTCTCTTGTAGGATGTATATCAGAGACTGCTTTGTTTTTGTATCTTTTTGATTTATATGATTTATATTTCTGAAAGAGTCCTTATCCCTTCTCTTTCTACATCTGCCTTGTGTAGAAGCAAAAAGAAATTAATGGTTGCCAAAATGGACTTGGCAAAATCCTATTCAATCACACAGACTGCATTATTATAAAATTAATCTTCATTATGCCACTCCCCAGTCCTGAATTTTTTTGGTGAAGGGGCAAATGAAATAGACAATTATTTCAGATTAAGTCAGAATGGCACAAAGTAAAGACCATAGTTTTGCAGCCCAAACTTTGCTAATATGTTAAGTGACATGTGGAGTGAGTCACTCAGATTTTCTGGGCCTCATTTTCTTATCTGTAAGATTACAGATCAGACAAAAGAAGCACATCAACACATCGCTGATCATGAATTGGGGGCAGGAGGAAGAGAAGGAAATCAGTGGTTTAAAATTTATGCTCAAATCAACCTCACATAGTTTGATATGTTATCCAGTCTGTGGATATTTTTTTCTGGATAACTGCTTCTGATCATGAAAATGCTAGTGTCTTCTTCCACAGATAATGCTGGGAAAGTATGAACTTTTGAATAATCTGTTGAATACTGTAAATAATCCTATCCCTCAGTTTAAATGTTCCTTATGTACAATCCAGTGATCCTGTTATTAGCATGTTACTTCATGCAGATATATTAATATTCATGAGCTTAAATCCTAGGGTATTTAATGTTATTTAGGAAATATTCTAGGCATCATTCATAATTATAAATCATCCCTTACAATGGGTTACTTCCTAAGAAACATTTCCACAAATGGCTGATCTCATTCATTTTAGTGATGTAGCTAGTTTATATTTTTGAAGTTAGTATTTTCTAACCTTGTCACCAAATTCTAAGAGGACACCATTTTTAGGAGTGGCAATATTGTAAGTACAGACTATGCCTTTCAGTAATGTACTTTTGTTTCTAATCTTTGCCACTGAAAAAAATTTCTTAGCGCACTAGCCCAGTTTTCTTCCACCTTAAAGAGGCAGTGTGATACAGGGGGAAGAATTTTGGGTTTGGGGACAGAGGATCAGGGTTAAAATTCTGCTTTCTCCATTTGTTTCCTGTGCAGTCTTGAGCAAGTCAATTAACCTTTTTAAATCTCAGTTTCTACATTTGTAAAGAGAGAGTCTGAGCTAGATAGTAATTCCTTACTAGTTAGCAAGAAACTAGAAAACCTTTAAAGTCCTTTCTAGGTCACAATGTATAATTATGTGATCCAATTGTACAAACTCAAGTGGATGTGATCTCAGAAAATTATGCTGATTTGGTGACTTATTGTTCCCAGACCTGTTTTTTAAACCAGTGCTAGGGTGAGGCATCATCCAGTCCCCTGATATTTGTCACATAATCAAGTCATCTCCTAACTGGAAATTATCATATACTACGTACTACCTTGGTGCTACTACTGAGATGCAGGAGCCCAATCTCTTTGGCTGACATAGACCTAACTGAATTGTCTTTACCTCATTATGAAAGCTCCCGATAAAGCCTAAATCAAAAAGTTTCCCTTCAACACTTGCAGTGATGCAATTCTTCCATGTCTGCACATTCTGGACAATTCTTGTCGATGTCCTCCAGAATTCCATCACAGAGGGTTCACCCAGTGTGCCAGAAGCCTTCCTTTCTTTCCCCAGACACCATGGAGCTTGACCTTACCGCATAAGCAGACATGAAAGATGGTGTTATCATGTAATTACCTGATTACAACTTTTACTCCTGCTCTTCCAAGAAAACTCCTGCTGTAGGATAATCATAGCATTCTTTGAAGATTCAGGGTTTTATAGTCTATTTGACTCAACTAACTGAACATTAATCGTTCTTATTAAACAATGGAAAAATGGGTGATTTTGATAGAATATTGAGTTGGATTAGCACTGACTCTGTTATAGTGTTTTAGTGTTCTATCAGTTGGATCGAGTTTCCTTCTCTATCTCACTGAGTCAAAATTATCCCTCTGATTCCTGAAGGTATTCAAGAAAGTATGTTACATCTGGAGTCAGAGGATATTTGTTTGCATCTTGTTTCTTGGCTACTTATTGCTTAGAGCAAGTAACTTCACCTATCTGAATCTCAGTTCAGTTTCTTATTCTGTGGAAAATAGAGGTTGCACCCTAATGTTCAGTCTAACTCTAAGTTTATGATTCCACCACCTTTTACATTTTCCTTGCAACTTCTCTTTATTTTAGCTTACCAGTTTCCACTGTATAAATTTCATTCACATAGCAATTTAAGAAATTAAGGTTTGCAAAATCTTCCCCTCACAATATTCCTTTGTAATGAAGTTTTATGTCCATAAATTTACTGACCAATCATAACAACACTTTCTGCTTCAAGCCTTTTCAGTACAAAGACCTGCCATTCATAATATTCATTTAAAGCTCCCTTTAATTTGGGATTGTCAGTGGCAAGTCTCATCAGTTTACGTCTATGATTTTCAGATTCAAAAGACGTTTTGTTCATTTGAGTATTCGAAGTTCCTGTTTCCAGATGACTGAGATTTCACTGCACTTAAAAGAATCATTATAGCTCATATTGTAAAGCCCAAGAAATGAGGTGAACTAAGGTCTTTAATGAATTTCTCTTGACTCTTGACAGTAGCTAAGTAGCTAGTTAATCATATATCTATCATATATGTTTAATTATATGTTCATATCTCTATATAAAGATTTATATATAATGTTTCATTTTCACACACCAGGGGGAAAACCCAGTGTTGCTTGTCACTGTTTCAATTTTTAAAAAACCTAAACTGTATTTAAAAAAGGTTATTTATAAGACAATTTAGTCATCAGTAAAACCATCAGTGGGAAAAGTGTCAAACTGTCTAAATGAATTCAATAACCAATTAAATCACTCTTCTAGCCTCTTGTAAATAAAGTTATAGTGCTTTCATATTATGGAATCTTTATCCTGAATTTTTCTCTAGAGTCCTCATGCTACTTAGAATAAAAAATTAAAATGTATGGCTGGGGAGCTCAAAGGTTATATTTATGCTATGACGTAGAAAGTGGGAAATTGGGTGAACCATTATTCAGGTATTTACAAATATCCAAATATTTGGTGTTGTTAGATAATGAATAACTTCATTATTCACTTTCTATATGTATATGCAGAAATTTTGGATACAGAAGTTCATGCTCATGACACAAAGTTTTACATAAATTTTAATTGGAGGATGAAGTGAAGTCTAATTAGAAAATCCAGTTGCAGTTTATAATAGTTATATTATAGACAAATGATGCCAAGGTAAGTGAGTCCCTGTAAATTTCCATCCTCTTCCTATGTGAACAGCAAAAGGACAAGGGCCAATAATTTATTTTGTTTTGTTTTGTATATATAGCAACAGATGAAATCCCTATGAGCCATCCAAAACCATCACTGAGGATAATGAGTTACTGTTAATGAACCCATGGTTTACCATATGCCCTGGCAATAACGTTAGCTAACGCTCAAATTTTTCTAACTTCCCGGAATTGTCCTTATAAAATACCTAACAAAGACAGCAATACTGTATATGCTGCCTTCCAGAGACAATGTTAGTTGGAAACTTTCATATAAGAATTCATGTTTAACATCAACCAGATCACTTTTCTAGGGCCTACATCCATATTAAACCTCTTTGGTGTTGATCCACATTTTAATTCTTTATTCTCCGGCCATCCTCTTTAAATCTTTATTCTCTGGCCATTTTTCAGATCACACACAAAAATTCTTATCACAACTATGTGAATATGCAAGAGGGCACTAGAGAAAATTCATTTCTAATAATAATAGCACAAAAGATTAACAAATTGATCAAGAGTGTACAATTTATTCAACTAAAATATCATAAGTAGCAACAAAATAGAAAACATAAACATGCTTTCCTTGAAAATTACAAACGCTTCTATCTCAATGAATGCCAGTGAAGTAAAATTGTTTTCCAGGTGACAACTTCCAGTAAGGAAAAAAATGTCAGGTTAGTTTCAATTCCTAAGAGAAAGGACTAGTAACTAAGGAGTCACGATATATTTGCATATTCTCTGGAAAGACTAAAGAATTATTTTGTTTTGACTTTTGTTTTCCATAAAAAAAGGTCTAACGTCCATTTGAGAGATGTACTGTTTTGTCTCTTGCTTTCCAAAATAACTTGCTATCTCATATGAACTCAAAGACCAGGCAGCACTGGAGATCTATACCTTGATGATCTCATCAGCTCCTATGGTTTATGTTTTTTTCTATGCAGATAAGTCCCAGATGAAGTTTCTCCTGAAAGAACTCCAGCCCCTTGCAACATTTCAAAATAATGTCCTATAAGCAATTCAACTCAACATGTCCAAAAAATCCCTTCTCATTATTCTTCCTTAACTTCTTCTTAAATTCCCTATGTCTGTTAATGGTACCACCATTTTGCTATTCCTCATTCTCCTTGCATCTTATTAATTGCCAAGTCTCACTGATTTTATATCTATAGAATCTCTTGTATCTATTTCTTTCTCTCCACTTTCAAAGCTACCATAGTAATTCAAGTCCGTGTTCCTCTCCTCTAGTTATTAAAATAGTTTTCTAATGGGACTGCCTGACTCAACTGGCTGTCTTCCTCTGTTTGGCACTTAAAGTCTTTTGAAAAGTGACTTCAATCCACCTTTCAAAACTGATTATACAGTAATTTCCCCATACTCAACTATCTAGCCTTACTGGCTTTCTTGCTGTTGGTCACAATCAAGACTATTTCTGAAATCAATTTCTATGTGGTGGCTTTCTGCCATGTCTAGAATACTTTCAATTCTCCCATCTACCCCTTAGAAACTCTGCTTTCCTTCAAGATTATATCAAGCATGTCTTTCTACATTTCAGTTAATGACATAATGATTGTCCTAGGCTAACAGGCACATGAACTCATGGTATTCATCAACTCTTTTCTCTTCTTCACTCACATATTAAATAAATTTATCAAATTTTATTGGTTAAATGCCCTCTGAATTTCTTACATTTGCCTTCTTATTTCCACTAGCAAGGCTACTTCTGCCACCTCAACCTTGGTTCACCTTTTTGTATCCCCAGTGCTTAGCACAATGCCTGGCACATAGTAGGCCCTGAATAAATGGTAGAATAAATACTATTCTACTAGAGTAAATAAAATGTGCACAGTTAAACAAATGTAAAATATATCACAAGTAATTCTGGGGTGGAGAAAAGAGCACAGATAATTGGGTTATCAGAAAAATAAATGTGGAAAACTTTACAAATTTCCCTGTGATCTATCCTTATGCTTCTTTCTCTCACCACAAGTTACCTGTACCATTTAGAAATTATTTTCCCACTTTTTAAACAAAATTGGAGCATCTCATTTCCATTTCTTTGTTTTTTCCTGTGTGTGAAACAACTGACACCAATCTAAATACAATCACGTCTTTATTTTTTTAATCTGAAGGAAACAAATGTGGCAGGAAGTACTTAGTTTCTAACACAAGCTCTGGAGAACCTATTTTTCCCCACTTTCAAATGTGATGAATATTTATGGTCCTAGAGGCGGAAGCAATAAAAGTAAATGAATTTGTTTGAGCCAAACAATATTCTGTGATCCTTTACAGTCCATTCAACTGCCACTTGACCAAGGCTTCACTCAACCGAATTTAGACATAAAACTACTCACTGAAAAATAGATTTTCCAAAGATTTTCCAATTACAAAATCACATATACTGTCACAGAAACATTCTGCAAAGTCGTAAATGTACAGAGATATCCCTTGTCTTAACAATACATATTCTATTTAATTTATTGCAGTTCATCTAAGCAAGTATTTCTTTCATCAGTCTACTAGGCAGCTAGCACTGAACTTTCTTAGAGCAGAAAATGAAGGCAGCATGATCATAAGGAAGATAATAGAAAATATAACTCAGTCTTTATTTTTCTCAGAAAGCTGAGTTTCATTGGGAATACACATTAAGGAGAAGTAACATGGTGTCATGGAAAAGAACACTAGATCTGCAGTTGACATGGATTCAAATCTTTGCCCTACTACTTCCTACAAGCATGACCTTTGACAAATCATTGAAAATGTCTGAGGTTCATTTTCATCCTCTGAAATGAAGGGCTTTGACTAAGTGATCCCTAAACTCCCTTCTAGTTCAAAATCATATAATCAATAATATTGATGCAATCATCATGTAATCAAGTGCTAAGGTATGAACTAGGCAGCAAAAAATTTAAGAGGTCAAACTTCAAGGAGTACATCATGGGCTGAAATGCTCAGCTTTCATAGGAAGGGATTTCCATAGGGTCAGCAGTGATGGGTAGAATCTACATAGAAAAGAAGAAAGAGAATATTGGAGTCTAAAGGAACACCATGGGACAAGCAAAGTGCAGTTGAACATTGTTGGTCTGAAAGTTTGGTTAAAAGAGACAAACAGGCTAAATTCATATTGTTTATTCCCTTAGAGCTAACAGATACATGATCATGGAGCCAGAAGGAAACTTCTGACTGTCTGATACAAGAATGTTCAGGCTTAAATACACTTTCCCAAGAGAAAGGAATTTTCTTAGTTGTATAAGTTGCAAATTTAGGGAGATAGGATAATTAACAAAGAAGAATCATCGGAAATTTATGATCTGAGGATATCTGAGTTTCCTTTATCTTTGTGATGCCAAGGTAAGAAGAATCCCACCACTCTGTTTGCAGGTATCTTGTCATAAACAGGACTTTGAAGTTGCTGATGCAGAAAAGGGCATTTTTAGAGTACAGCAAAGCAGTCTAATTGATTAGTTCTGGCTTTGACCCTTATTAAAAGTCCAAAAATGATGTTAAATGTTATCAACATGTATATGCTAAGAATTGTTTCTGAAGACTAGCATGATTACAGTTGACAGAGTTTGGTGGAAGGAAATGAATAATAATCCTAGATAGACAAGATAGAGACAAATTGTAGAGGATATTGAGTGGCATTATGATGGTACTGAACTTTGTCCAAGGTGGGGTTGGGGGGAGAGGATCTTTTGGAGATTGTTGATTAGGACAGTGAAATGATGAAAAGGGTGCTTAATTAGGCAGTGTGATATGGGGGATGGATTGAAATGAAAAAGACAGGGAGAAAGGGGACAAATTGATAGAATTTTATAATAATCAAATAGTGAGTTGATGAGGATTTAGACTAGACTATGATGTAGTTACAAAGCTAGCAGCAACTGAAATGATCAATCTAGTACCCTGTCTCCCCATGGCAAATATCTTTGCCCTGTATAAAGAACTCCTGGGCATAACCCCCAATAGCTCCCCTAGGTAGCTTATTTTTGTGTTTAATTATCTTATCAGTAAATTATTCTTCCTTATATTCAACCTAACTCCCTCCTTTTTAAAACTGGGCCTAGTTCCTCTCCTTTATGCTTTTATGGTCACAGAGACAGACCAGATTTGGTCCCTTTACTAAATCTTTCACAATTCTGTGACCTCTCAGTGTGGAAGAAGCCATATGCTGTCTTCACACCCTTCATCCTCACTTTGAAATGGTACCTCAGAATGAGCAAGAACCAAAACCATAGACCATATTTGGACACCATCCATGTAAGACACTCTGGGTTTTTACAGATTTGAAATTTACAGTAAAGAGAATGTATGCTAAACCATAAACCTTAAACTCTCTTTCCACACAGTGTAAAGACATTTTCTATGTACTTATAAAGCATTTATTTCCAAAGCAGATCTATATGTTGTGTTATTGTACTGAAAAATTGTCATTTTATAATAGGCAGATTCAGTTTATCTCTCTCTCTCTCTCTCTCTCTCTCTCTCTCTCTCACACACACACACACACACACACACACACACACACACACACACACTACATGGCCCCACTAGAATTCCTTTTCCACTACTTCTAAATTTACTATTGTACATGCAGGAAATGTAATGAAAAGAATGCTGGACAAGGAAATGAGGCCAGTAGAACTAGGTTAAAGTCTCAGTTCTAGATTTGGCAAATCAATTTATCTCCTTACATCTCATTTGTTCAATTATAAAATGGGTATAATTCTTATGCAACATATAGGAAACTATTACATAAATACTGAAGAACTAAATGTCACCAATGCCTACGAAACCCTGAAAAGCTGAGGCCGACTCCAGCCAAGTCATTTAACCTCTCTCAATATCAATTTACCTACCTGTAAAATGGGGATAGTAATAGAGCCTATCTTACATGGTTATTGTGATGAACCAACAAGATAATATGTCACATGCTTTGCAAACAATAAAACAATATATAAACAATAGCTATTATTATTAGTTCCATCAGAGCATCATTTTAAAGGAGTCTTGGTCTTCTTTTGTCCCTTATAGAATTATCTATTATCAGCAGAATGGAGTATTTGTGGATTTCTTCAACTAGTGGGTCAGGATCTCTTTGGATTACTCTAAGACATGGTACCCACAGAATCTCACTCAAAAAAGAGTGAGAATTCTTCATCAAAGTATTGATGAAAGCAGTGGTGGTAGTTAAGGAATAGGTGGAGCCTCAGCCAATGACAGATAGGAATGCTGAAAAGTAGTGGCAGATCACCTGAGGAGATCAGTGAATTCTCAACAGATGACAGCTATGGCAATGAAGTATAGCAGCAGCCAAGAGCTTCCATAAGTGATAGCTACGGGAATATATTTCAAAAGAAAAGCAACCATCTTCCTAGGCTCCATGAGAATATATCTGTAACAGTCACAGCTAAAAAAAAGTTGTTGTTTTTTTTTAAAAGTGTTATTCCTAGACCTTACCAAGGAACTATGAGAAGCAGCACCTTTCAAACCAAGAAAGTAGCTATTCTCCAGCCAGTACACAATGCAGGCAGAATTGTGTCCAAACAGGTCCTCACTTTGGAACATAAGGGTTCCCTTTACTACTACTGTATATGCAAATTTATATTATTACTTCCATTTGTGTATGAGGTGGCAGAAGATGGAAGAGTACAAGCCAAAATATTATTCCATTGCTTATTTTTTACCTATTACATTTACCATTTGGTTCCAACTCATTGCTTCCCTTTTTGGTTCATAGTTTTTGGACAATCTGTTTATAGAGAATGAACTTGATGGAGGTTCAGATGAACCCTTCTCCTTCCAATGAACAGAAGTAGTAGATCACAGGCTCATGGATCTAGACCTGGGAAGGACTCCAGAGGTCTTGTAGTCCAACTCTCTCATTTTACAAATGAGAAAACTGAGATTCAGGGAGGCAGACGACTTGCTTAAGATGACATAGTATTAAAGGTGGAATTTGAACACAGGTACTCAGACTATATAGAGCTAGTGATCTTCCTAAATATACATTGTAAGAGAAATACGAGTACTTGCAGCATAAACTGTTAATACTTGTGCTAATGTCTTAATAATAAGTTCTATTTTTATACAAAAAGCATATATCCCCTGAGTTTCTCTTGCTTAGGATTATTATTATGACAAAGGATGATATGATAATGTAAACAGAGTAATGGGTTTGGGTTTGTGCTCCAGCTCTGCTGGGTGTTGTCTAAATGACGTTGGACAAGTCACATCCCTTCTCTGAATTACAATTTCTTTCTCTACAATGATTGAAGTAGATCTCTTTTTAATAAGTAGATCTCCTTAGTAGCAAGGTCTCCTTGCTTCTAAATCCTACTAAAAAAAAAAAAAAAAAAAAAAAAAGGCTCTGGTAGCCGATCTCAGCTACCCAAAACAAAACATTGCCATCTAGTGGTCATTATTTTGAACTGTGGGTGCAAGGTCCTAAAGGTCTTGATAAGGCATTAAGGAATGGGATGTTATCCACACTTAGAACTCTCCACACTAACAAAATGACAGATCTGAACCAAAAACAAAACAAACAATCTTATAAATAGACTCATTTAAAAAATAAAAGCAAATTGATTGTCTTTTAAGAAGTTCAGAAAAAAATCTTGAAATAGCTTGGCATACATGAACATATCATGAAATGAGGATTGGGAATCATGGTCTTAGCATAAACAAAAAAAGTAGAGCATTCAAATGGGGTATGCTTAGGAAGAATAGTGGGTGGAGCCAATGCCAAATCTGTGAATTGAACAGGAATTTAAGCCTATGAGAATGAATCAAGTAAAAAAGTAATTGCCTTTGGTATTTATTGTAAACAACCTTTCTTAGGATTAGTCCCTAGGATATTACTGTGAATGCCACAAGCTGTCCCATTAGAATTCAGTCCATATTAAATATTAATGAAAGGCCTGATTATTTTCAAACAATGACAAGTTTCTTTAGAGAATATTTCTTGCACCTGACAAATTAGCACAATTCACAACTCTGCTGGCTCCCATTCATATCTCTGTAGGGCAGGTAGAGATGACTAGTGCAATAAGTATCTGAAAGCATACTGGTTTTATAATTTAAAGAGGGGAGGAGAGGGGATCTTCCTTCTATAATGACTAATATTCAGGTAAGCGACTATTCTGAAGAATTCCAAGCCCTTTGCCAAAACTATTTTAGCCTCTTATTTACATATTACTTTGGCCTGCTGTCTACTTCCTCACTTTTACTCTCAACTTTGGGATGCTATTTTATATTCTTCTTTGTTACTTTCCCCCCCTTTTCTCCCCAACTGAGTTCTAAGCTTCTAAAGAATAAGGACCTGGTCCTATTTATTCACAACTCTTAGCACTTAGCACAGTGTTGATCAGTGGTGATCAGTGGTAGATACTGAATAGACACAAGGTGTTTCAATATAATGTAAGTGCACTGCAATCATTCATTCGTTCAGTTCATTCAATAAGCATTTCCTAGTCAATTCAAAGGTGTCAAGAACTATGTAATATGTATTTGTGACCATTCACCAAAGAGTTCTGATTTTTTTTATACTGTAGGAATTTCACTATCAATACAGTTTGCAACCTACTGTTAAGTCTCAGAGAGTTATCTGAGGATGAGAGGTTAAGTGAGAGGTTTTAAAAGCTAAACAGAACATTTTCTAGGGGCCATAGGAAGCCTCTGAAGTTTTCTGAGCCTTTGATTTACATAGATTGGCCCCACATAGCTGTGTGGCAGACTAGAGTAGGAGAGACTTGGAGAGACTTGTGAAAAGGAAACCAACTAGATCATTGCAATAGAAACAAGAAGGGCCTAAGTGGAGGCGATGACTCTAACTCAAGAGAAGAGGCTGGAAATAGGCAACACCAGGGATGTGGAAATGGCCGGATCTGACAAGAGATTGGCTATGCGAGATGAGAAAGAGTCAAGGGTAGAGGAAAATACCAAGGTTATGAAAACCAGTATTCTAGTAGGTCAATATTACCCCCCTTAGGTTTCATCTTAATTCAATACTGTTAAAACTACATAGCCCAAGTAATAACCATTTTCTGATTTTCCTGTTTTCTGTTGGACTAAAGGACCAGATAAATGAGAAGCACAAAAGGCAAGGTATTGGTTATACAATTTCTTCAAGAATTTTGCCTCCAGAGGCTATAGATCAATTCAATTCAATAAACATTAATTAAGCATCTATTTTGTCTCAGGCACTATATTAAACACTAGGGATACAAACAAGAAAAAGAACAAAGAAGCCAATATTAAGTCTAACCAGACTTTGTTGGGCTTTTTAGTAATGACATAGGTCACTCTTTTTCTTTTTTTTGATATAATGTAGCAACTGTAATACCAAGTTAGGTCATTTGCTTACTCAAATACAATACAGAAATTTAACTAAGAACTTAAATTTGATGTTGCAAATTCAAGGTAGGTTCAAGTTGATGAACAAATTGGCCTGTGAAGAAATAAACTCATACTCAAACCCCCAAATCTCAAATACTACAGGGAAATAATCTGTGCTAAATGAATTATGTGTTTCCAAAATATTTACTGCCTTGAAGTTTTCTTTAGGACCCTTGCACCAGAGGTGTGTGAAGATGTGGAGATTTCACCAACATAGCTTTTATCCTTAAGCACCTGTAATAAAGTGTATATAAACACATGATCACAAAGATAACTGAATATGCCAGCCAAGTAATCTGTTCAAATACTGGTTGGCATCTTGTCCTCATTACAGAGTAAAACCGCAAAGCCCCTAAAATCTACTTATCATCCATTGGTCATTCGATAGCTGCATATAATTAATATATTTCCTTAGATTAATTACATATAAAGATTCCTTTCTTTGAAAAACAATATAATTCAACTCACTTAAATAAACATTGGGCAGCTAAATGCAATGGATACTATGCTGGGCCTGAAGTCAAGAAGACACATCTTCCTGAGTTCAAATTTGACCTTAGATGCATACCAGTTGTGTGACCGTTTGCCTCAAAAATGATCTAGAGAAGGAAATGGAAGACCACTCCAGCATCTTTTCCAAGAAAACCCCAAATAGGGTTGCTAACAGTCAGATATAACTGAAACAACTCACCAAGAACAACAACATTTATTAAGTACTTATGTGCCAGGCACTGTGCTAAGTACTGAGGATAAGAGCCCTAGGGGTGGACATTTAAACAGAATGTACTCTTCTATTTTTCTTGTCTAGTAGTATATTCAGGGGTTTTTATATTATTTATTTTGCATTTAATGTAAAGCTTTGTCTCCAATCCTTAAAATCCTGAAACAGAACGAAAAGACTGTAAGAAACTTATTCAAATACCACACACACACATACACAAACACACACACACAAACACACACATACATACACAAACACATAAACACACACATACATACACATACACACACACACAAACACTGAAGAGAAAGCCATCATAAGCAAAAC